>NW_027369842.1:0-39963 GCF_046119375.1 Phyllobates terribilis
TCAATGAATATTGTAAATGCACAAACAGTAATATCTCCACATTGCACGGTGCAATTCTGAAATTTTTAGCTTTTTCCTGTTAATCCTAGCATGATAAAGAAGATTCAAAGAGAGTGAGATGCCAGCTCCTTTCATTCAGTCAGTAGCTTCAAACATTTCTGGTATATGAAAAACATGTTTTTCAATGGCAAAAATCAATGAATATTGTAAATGCACAAACAGTAATATCTCCACATTGCAAGGTGCAATTCTGAAATTTTTTGCTTTTTCCTGCTCCTCTTAGCATGATAAAGAAGATTCAAAGAGAGTGAGGTGCCAGCTCCTTTCATTCAGTCAGTAGCTTCAAACATTTCTGGTATATGAATAACATGTTTTTCAATGGCAAAAATCAATGAATATTGTAAATGCACAAACAGTAATTTCTCCGCATTGCAAGGAGCAATTCTGAAATTTTTTGCTTTTTCCTGCTAATCCTAGCATGATAAAGAAGATTCAAAGAGAGTGAGATGCCAGCTCCTTTCATTCAGTCAGTAGCTTCAAACATTTCTGGTATATGAAAAACATGTTTTTCAATGGCAAAAATCAATGAATATTGTAAATGCACAAACAGTAATATCTCCACATTGCACGGTGCAATTCTGAAATTTTTAGCTTTTTCCTGCTAATCCTAGCATGATAAAGAAGATTCAAAGAGAGTGAGATGCCAGCTCCTTTCATTCAGTCAGTAGCTTCAAACATTTCTGGTATATGAAAAACATGTTTTTCAATGGCAAAAATCAATGAATATTGTAAATGCACAAACAGTAATATCTCCACATTGCAAGGTGCAATTCTGAAATTTTTTGCTTTTTCCTGTTAATCCTAGCATGATAAAGAAGATTCAAAGAGAGTGAGATGCCAGCTCCTTTCATTCAGTCAGTAGCTTCAAACATTTCTGGTATATGAAAAACATGTTTTTCAATGGCAAAAATCAATGAATATTGTAAATGCACAAACAGTAATATCTCCACATTGCAAGGTGCAATTCTGAAATTTTTAGCTTTTTCCTGCTAATCCTAGCATGATAAAGAAGATTCAAAGAGAGTGAGATGCCAGCTCCTTTCATTCAGTCAGTAGCTTCAAACATTTCTGGTATATGAAAAACATGTTTTTCAATGGCAAAAATCAATGAATATTGTAAATGCACAAACAGTAATATCTCCACATTGCACGGTGCAATTCTGAAATTTTTAGCTTTTTCCTGTTAATCCTAGCATGATAAAGAAGATTCAAAGAGAGTGAGATGCCAGCTCCTTTCATTCAGTCAGTAGCTTCAAACATTTCTGGTATATGAAAAACATGTTTTTCAATGGCAAAAATCAATGAATATTGTAAATGCACAAACAGTAATATCTCCACATTGCAAGGTGCAATTCTGAAATTTTTGCTTTTTCCTGCTAATCCTAGCATGATAAAGAAGATTCAAAGAGAGTGAGATGCCAGCTCCTTTCATTCAGTCAGTAGCTTCAAACATTTCTGGTATATAAAAAACATGTTTTTCAATGGCAAAAATCAATGAATATTGTAAATGCACAAACAGTAATATCTCCACATTGCAAGGTGCAATTCTGAAATTTTTGCTTTTTCCTGTTAATCCTAGCATGATAAAGAAGATTCAAAGAGAGTGAGATGCCAGCTCCTTTCATTCAGTCAGTAGCTTCAAACATTTCTGGTATATGAAAAACATGTTTTTCAATGGCAAAAATCAATGAATATTGTAAATGCACAAACAGTAATATCTCCACATTGCAAGGTGCAATTCTGAAATTTTTAGCTTTTTCCTGCTAATCCTAGCATGATAAAGAAGATTCAAAGAGAGTGAGATGCCAGCTCCTTTCATTCAGTCAGTAGCTTCAAACATTTCTGGTATATGAAAAACATGTTTTTCAATGGCAAAAATCAATGAATATTGTAAATGCACAAACAGTAATATCTCCACATTGCACGGTGCAATTCTGAAATTTTTAGCTTTTTCCTGTTAATCCTAGCATGATAAAGAAGATTCAAAGAGAGTGAGATGCCAGCTCCTTTCATTCAGTCAGTAGCTTCAAACATTTCTGGTATATGAAAAACATGTTTTTCAATGGCAAAAATCAATGAATATTGTAAATGCACAAACAGTAATATCTCCACATTGCAAGGTGCAATTCTGAAATTTTTTGCTTTTTCCTGCTAATCCTAGCATGATAAAGAAGATTCAAAGAGAGTGAGATGCCAGCTCCTTTCATTCAGTCAGTAGCTTCAAACATTTCTGGTATATGAAAAACATGTTTTTCAATGGCAAAAATCAATGAATATTGTAAATGCACAAACAGTAATATCTCCACATTGCACGGTGCAATTCTGAAATTTTTAGCTTTTTCCTGTTAATCCTAGCATGATAAAGAAGATTCAAAGAGAGTGAGATGCCAGCTCCTTTCATTCAGTCAGTAGCTTCAAACATTTCTGGTATATGAAAAACATGTTTTTCAATGGCAAAAATCAATGAATATTGTAAATGCACAAACAGTAATATCTCCACATTGCAAGGTGCAATTCTGAAATTTTTTGCTTTTTCCTGTTAATCCTAGCATGATAAAGAAGATTCAAAGAGAGTGAGATGCCAGCTCCATTCATTCAGTCAGTAGCTTCAAACATTTCTGGTATATGAAAAACATGTTTTTCAATGGCAAAAATCAATGAATATTGTAAATGCACAAACAGTAATATCTCCACATTGCACGGTGCAATTCTGAAATTTTTAGCTTTTTCCTGTTAATCCTAGCATGATAAAGAAGATTCAAAGAGAGTGAGATGCCAGCTCCTTTCATTCAGTCAGTAGCTTCAAACATTTCTGGTATATGAAAAACATGTTTTTCAATGGCAAAAATCAATGAATATTGTAAATGCACAAACAGTAATATCTCCACATTGCAAGGTGCAATTCTGAAATTTTTTGCTTTTTCCTGTTAATCCTAGCATGATAAAGAAGATTCAAAGAGAGTGAGATGCCAGCTCCTTTCATTCAGTCAGTAGCTTCAAACATTTCTGGTATATGAAAAACGTTTTTCAATGGCAAAAATCAATGAATATTGTAAATGCACAAACAGTAATATCTCCACATTGCAAGGTGCAATTCTGAAATTTTTTGCTTTTTCCTGCTAATCCTAGCATGATAAAGAAGATTCAAAGAGAGTGAGATGCCAGCTCCTTTCATTCAGTCAGTAGCTTCAAACATTTCTGGTATATGAAAAACATGTTTTTCAATGGCAAAAATCAATGAATATTGTAAATGCACAAACAGTAATATCTCCACATTGCAAGGTGCAATTCTGAAATTTTTTGCTTTTTCCTGCTAATCCTAGCATGATAAAGAAGATTCAAAGAGAGTGAGATGCCAGCTCCTTTCATTCAGTCAGTAGCTTCAAACATTTCTGGTATATGAAAAACATGTTTTTCAATGGCAAAAATCAATGAATATTGTAAATGCACAAACAGTAATATCTCCACATTGCACGGTGCAATTCTGAAATTTTTAGCTTTTTCCTGTTAATCCTAGCATGATAAAGAAGATTCAAAGAGAGTGAGATGCCAGCTCCTTTCATTCAGTCAGTAGCTTCAAACATTTCTGGTATATGAAAAACATGTTTTTCAATGGCAAAAATCAATGAATATTGTAAATGCACAAACAGTAATATCTCCACATTGCAAGGTGCAATTCTGAAATTTTTTGCTTTTTCCTGTTAATCCTAGCATGATAAAGAAGATTCAAAGAGAGTGAGATGCCAGCTCCTTTCATTCAGTCAGTAGCTTCAAACATTTCTGGTATATGAAAAACATGTTTTTCAATGGCAAAAATCAATGAATATTGTAAATGCACAAACAGTAATATCTCCACATTGCAAGGTGCAATTCTGAAATTTTTTGCTTTTTCCTGCTAATCCTAGCATGATAAAGAAGATTCAAAGAGAGTGAGATGCCAGCTCCTTTCATTCAGTCAGTAGCTTCAAACATTTCTGGTATATGAAAAACATGTTTTTCAATGGCAAAAATCAATGAATATTGTAAATGCACAAACAGTAATATCTCCACATTGCACGGTGCAATTCTGAAATTCTTAGCTTTTTCCTGTTAATCCTAGCATGATAAAGAAGATTCAAAGAGAGTGAGATGCCAGCTCCTTTCATTCAGTCAGTAGCTTCAAACATTTCTGGTATATGAAAAACATGTTTTTCAATGGCAAAAATCAATGAATATTGTAAATGCACAAACAGTAATATCTCCACATTGCAAGGTGCAATTCTGAAATTTTTTGCTTTTTCCTGCTAATCCTAGCATGATAAAGATTCAAAGAGAGTGAGATGCCAGCTCCTTTCATTCAGTCAGTAGCTTCAAACATTTCTGGTATATGAAAAACATGTTTTTCAATGGCAAAAATCAATGAATATTGTAAATGCACAAACAGTAATATCTCCACATTGCACGTGCAATTCTGAAATTTTTAGCTTTTTCCTGTTAATCCTAGCATGATAAAGAAGATTCAAAGAGAGTGAGATGCCAGCTCCTTTCATTCAGTCAGTAGCTTCAAACATTTCTGGTATATGAAAAACATGTTTTTCAATGGCAAAAATCAATGAATATTGTAAATGCACAAACAGTAATATCTCCACATTGCAAGGTGCAATTCTGAAATTTTTTGCTTTTTCCTGTTAATCCTAGCATGATAAAGAAGATTCAAAGAGAGTGAGATGCCAGCTCCTTTCATTCAGTCAGTAGCTTCAAACATTTCTGGTATATGAAAAACATGTTTTTCAATGGCAAAAATCAATGAATATTGTAAATGCACAAACAGTAATATCTCCACATTGCACGGTGCAATTCTGAAATTTTTAGCTTTTTCCTGTTAATCCTAGCATGATAAAGAAGATTCAAAGAGAGTGAGATGCCAGCTCCTTTCATTCAGTCAGTAGCTTCAAACATTTCTGGTATATGAAAAACATGTTTTTCAATGGCAAAAATCAATGAATATTGTAAATGCACAAACAGTAATATCTCCACATTGCAAGGTGCAATTCTGAAATTTTTTGCTTTTTCCTGTTAATCCTAGCATGATAAAGAAGATTCAAAGAGAGTGAGATGCCAGCTCCTTTCATTCAGTCAGTAGCTTCAAACATTTCTGGTATATGAAAAACATGTTTTTCAATGGCAAAAATCAATGAATATTGTAAATGCACAAACAGTAATATCTCCACATTGCAAGGTGCAATTCTGAAATTTTTTGCTTTTTCCTGCTAATCCTAGCATGATAAAGAAGATTCAAAGAGAGTGAGATGCCAGCTCCTTTCATTCAGTCAGTAGCTTCAAACATTTCTGGTATATGAAAAACATGTTTTTCAATGGCAAAAATCAATGAATATTGTAAATGCACAAACAGTAATATCTCCACATTGCACGGTGCAATTCTGAAATTCTTAGCTTTTTCCTGTTAATCCTAGCATGATAAAGAAGATTCAAAGAGAGTGAGATGCCAGCTCCTTTCATTCAGTCAGTAGCTTCAAACATTTCTGGTATATGAAAAACATGTTTTTCAATGGCAAAAATCAATGAATATTGTAAATGCACAAACAGTAATATCTCCACATTGCAAGGTGCAATTCTGAAATTTTTTGCTTTTTCCTGCTAATCCTAGCATGATAAAGATTCAAAGAGAGTGAGATGCCAGCTCCTTTCATTCAGTCAGTAGCTTCAAACATTTCTGGTATATGAAAAACATGTTTTTCAATGGCAAAAATCAATGAATATTGTAAATGCACAAACAGTAATATCTCCACATTGCACGTGCAATTCTGAAATTTTTAGCTTTTTCCTGTTAATCCTAGCATGATAAAGAAGATTCAAAGAGAGTGAGATGCCAGCTCCTTTCATTCAGTCAGTAGCTTCAAACATTTCTGGTATATGAAAAACATGTTTTTCAATGGCAAAAATCAATGAATATTGTAAATGCACAAACAGTAATATCTCCACATTGCAAGGTGCAATTCTGAAATTTTTTGCTTTTTCCTGTTAATCCTAGCATGATAAAGAAGATTCAAAGAGAGTGAGATGCCAGCTCCTTTCATTCAGTCAGTAGCTTCAAACATTTCTGGTATATGAAAAACATGTTTTTCAATGGCAAAAATCAATGAATATTGTAAATGCACAAACAGTAATATCTCCACATTGCACGGTGCAATTCTGAAATTTTTAGCTTTTTCCTGTTAATCCTAGCATGATAAAGAAGATTCAAAGAGAGTGAGATGCCAGCTCCTTTCATTCAGTCAGTAGCTTCAAACATTTCTGGTATATGAAAAACATGTTTTTCAATGGCAAAAATCAATGAATATTGTAAATGCACAAACAGTAATATCTCCACATTGCAAGGTGCAATTCTGAAATTTTTTGCTTTTTCCTGTTAATCCTAGCATGATAAAGAAGATTCAAAGAGAGTGAGATGCCAGCTCCTTTCATTCAGTCAGTAGCTTCAAACATTTCTGGTATATGAAAAACATGTTTTTCAATGGCAAAAATCAATGAATATTGTAAATGCACAAACAGTAATATCTCCACATTGCAAGGTGCAATTCTGAAATTTTTTGCTTTTTCCTGCTAATCCTAGCATGATAAAGAAGATTCAAAGAGAGTGAGATGCCAGCTCCTTTCATTCAGTCAGTAGCTTCAAACATTTCTGGTATATGAAAAACATGTTTTTCAATGGCAAAAATCAATGAATATTGTAAATGCACAAACAGTAATATCTCCACATTGCACGGTGCAATTCTGAAATTCTTAGCTTTTTCCTGTTAATCCTAGCATGATAAAGAAGATTCAAAGAGAGTGAGATGCCAGCTCCTTTCATTCAGTCAGTAGCTTCAAACATTTCTGGTATATGAAAAACATGTTTTTCAATGGCAAAAATCAATGAATATTGTAAATGCACAAACAGTAATATCTCCACATTGCAAGGTGCAATTCTGAAATTTTTTGCTTTTTCCTGCTAATCCTAGCATGATAAAGATTCAAAGAGAGTGAGATGCCAGCTCCTTTCATTCAGTCAGTAGCTTCAAACATTTCTGGTATATGAAAAACATGTTTTTCAATGGCAAAAATCAATGAATATTGTAAATGCACAAACAGTAATATCTCCACATTGCACGTGCAATTCTGAAATTTTTAGCTTTTTCCTGTTAATCCTAGCATGATAAAGAAGATTCAAAGAGAGTGAGATGCCAGCTCCTTTCATTCAGTCAGTAGCTTCAAACATTTCTGGTATATGAAAAACATGTTTTTCAATGGCAAAAATCAATGAATATTGTAAATGCACAAACAGTAATATCTCCACATTGCAAGGTGCAATTCTGAAATTTTTTGCTTTTTCCTGTTAATCCTAGCATGATAAAGAAGATTCAAAGAGAGTGAGATGCCAGCTCCTTTCATTCAGTCAGTAGCTTCAAACATTTCTGGTATATGAAAAACATGTTTTTCAATGGCAAAAATCAATGAATATTGTAAATGCACAAACAGTAATATCTCCACATTGCACGGTGCAATTCTGAAATTTTTTGCTTTTTCCTGTTAATCCTAGCATGATAAAGAAGATTCAAAGAGAGTGAGATGCCAGCTCCTTTCATTCAGTCAGTAGCTTCAAACATTTCTGGTATATGAAAAACATGTTTTTCAATGGCAAAAATCAATGAATATTGTAAATGCACAAACAGTAATATCTCCACATTGCAAGGTGCAATTCTGAAATTTTTTGCTTTTTCCTGTTAATCCTAGCATGATAAAGAAGATTCAAAGAGAGTGAGATGCCAGCTCCTTTCATTCAGTCAGTAGCTTCAAACATTTCTGGTATATGAAAAACATGTTTTTCAATGGCAAAAATCAATGAATATTGTAAATGCACAAACAGTAATATCTCCACATTGCAAGGTGCAATTCTGAAATTTTTTGCTTTTTCCTGCTAATCCTAGCATGATAAAGAAGATTCAAAGAGAGTGAGATGCCAGCTCCTTTCATTCAGTCAGTAGCTTCAAACATTTCTGGTATATGAAAAACATGTTTTTCAATGGCAAAAATCAATGAATATTGTAAATGCACAAACAGTAATATCTCCACATTGCACGGTGCAATTCTGAAATTCTTAGCTTTTTCCTGTTAATCCTAGCATGATAAAGAAGATTCAAAGAGAGTGAGATGCCAGCTCCTTTCATTCAGTCAGTAGCTTCAAACATTTCTGGTATATGAAAAACATGTTTTTCAATGGCAAAAATCAATGAATATTGTAAATGCACAAACAGTAATATCTCCACATTGCAAGGTGCAATTCTGAAATTTTTTGCTTTTTCCTGCTAATCCTAGCATGATAAAGATTCAAAGAGAGTGAGATGCCAGCTCCTTTCATTCAGTCAGTAGCTTCAAACATTTCTGGTATATGAAAAACATGTTTTTCAATGGCAAAAATCAATGAATATTGTAAATGCACAAACAGTAATATCTCCACATTGCACGTGCAATTCTGAAATTTTTAGCTTTTTCCTGTTAATCCTAGCATGATAAAGAAGATTCAAAGAGAGTGAGATGCCAGCTCCTTTCATTCAGTCAGTAGCTTCAAACATTTCTGGTATATGAAAAACATGTTTTTCAATGGCAAAAATCAATGAATATTGTAAATGCACAAACAGTAATATCTCCACATTGCAAGGTGCAATTCTGAAATTTTTTGCTTTTTCCTGTTAATCCTAGCATGATAAAGAAGATTCAAAGAGAGTGAGATGCCAGCTCCTTTCATTCAGTCAGTAGCTTCAAACATTTCTGGTATATGAAAAACATGTTTTTCAATGGCAAAAATCAATGAATATTGTAAATGCACAAACAGTAATATCTCCACATTGCACGGTGCAATTCTGAAATTTTTTGCTTTTTCCTGTTAATCCTAGCATGATAAAGAAGATTCAAAGAGAGTGAGATGCCAGCTCCTTTCATTCAGTCAGTAGCTTCAAACATTTCTGGTATATGAAAAACATGTTTTTCAATGGCAAAAATCAATGAATATTGTAAATGCACAAACAGTAATATCTCCACATTGCAAGGTGCAATTCTGAAATTTTTTGCTTTTTCCTGTTAATCCTAGCATGATAAAGAAGATTCAAAGAGAGTGAGATGCCAGCTCCTTTCATTCAGTCAGTAGCTTCAAACATTTCTGGTATATGAAAAACATGTTTTTCAATGGCAAAAATCAATGAATATTGTAAATGCACAAACAGTAATATCTCCACATTGCAAGGTGCAATTCTGAAATTTTTTGCTTTTTCCTGCTAATCCTAGCATGATAAAGAAGATTCAAAGAGAGTGAGATGCCAGCTCCTTTCATTCAGTCAGTAGCTTCAAACATTTCTGGTATATGAAAAACATGTTTTTCAATGGCAAAAATCAATGAATATTGTAAATGCACAAACAGTAATATCTCCACATTGCACGGTGCAATTCTGAAATTCTTAGCTTTTTCCTGTTAATCCTAGCATGATAAAGAAGATTCAAAGAGAGTGAGATGCCAGCTCCTTTCATTCAGTCAGTAGCTTCAAACATTTCTGGTATATGAAAAACATGTTTTTCAATGGCAAAAATCAATGAATATTGTAAATGCACAAACAGTAATATCTCCACATTGCAAGGTGCAATTCTGAAATTTTTTGCTTTTTCCTGCTAATCCTAGCATGATAAAGATTCAAAGAGAGTGAGATGCCAGCTCCTTTCATTCAGTCAGTAGCTTCAAACATTTCTGGTATATGAAAAACATGTTTTTCAATGGCAAAAATCAATGAATATTGTAAATGCACAAACAGTAATATCTCCACATTGCACGTGCAATTCTGAAATTTTTAGCTTTTTCCTGTTAATCCTAGCATGATAAAGAAGATTCAAAGAGAGTGAGATGCCAGCTCCTTTCATTCAGTCAGTAGCTTCAAACATTTCTGGTATATGAAAAACATGTTTTTCAATGGCAAAAATCAATGAATATTGTAAATGCACAAACAGTAATATCTCCACATTGCAAGGTGCAATTCTGAAATTTTTTGCTTTTTCCTGTTAATCCTAGCATGATAAAGAAGATTCAAAGAGAGTGAGATGCCAGCTCCTTTCATTCAGTCAGTAGCTTCAAACATTTCTGGTATATGAAAAACATGTTTTTCAATGGCAAAAATCAATGAATATTGTAAATGCACAAACAGTAATATCTCCACATTGCACGGTGCAATTCTGAAATTTTTAGCTTTTTCCTGTTAATCCTAGCATGATAAAGAAGATTCAAAGAGAGTGAGATGCCAGCTCCTTTCATTCAGTCAGTAGCTTCAAACATTTCTGGTATATGAAAAACATGTTTTTCAATGGCAAAAATCAATGAATATTGTAAATGCACAAACAGTAATATCTCCACATTGCAAGGTGCAATTCTGAAATTTTTTGCTTTTTCCTGTTAATCCTAGCATGATAAAGAAGATTCAAAGAGAGTGAGATGCCAGCTCCTTTCATTCAGTCAGTAGCTTCAAACATTTCTGGTATATGAAAAACGTTTTTCAATGGCAAAAATCAATGAATATTGTAAATGCACAAACAGTAATATCTCCACATTGCAAGGTGCAATTCTGAAATTTTTTGCTTTTTCCTGCTAATCCTAGCATGATAAAGAAGATTCAAAGAGAGTGAGATGCCAGCTCCTTTCATTCAGTCAGTAGCTTCAAACATTTCTGGTATATGAAAAACATGTTTTTCAATGGCAAAAATCAATGAATATTGTAAATGCACAAACAGTAATATCTCCACATTGCAAGGTGCAATTCTGAAATTTTTTGCTTTTTCCTGCTAATCCTAGCATGATAAAGAAGATTCAAAGAGAGTGAGATGCCAGCTCCTTTCATTCAGTCAGTAGCTTCAAACATTTCTGGTATATGAAAAACATGTTTTTCAATGGCAAAAATCAATGAATATTGTAAATGCACAAACAGTAATATCTCCACATTGCACGGTGCAATTCTGAAATTTTTAGCTTTTTCCTGTTAATCCTAGCATGATAAAGAAGATTCAAAGAGAGTGAGATGCCAGCTCCTTTCATTCAGTCAGTAGCTTCAAACATTTCTGGTATATGAAAAACATGTTTTTCAATGGCAAAAATCAATGAATATTGTAAATGCACAAACAGTAATATCTCCACATTGCAAGGTGCAATTCTGAAATTTTTTGCTTTTTCCTGTTAATCCTAGCATGATAAAGAAGATTCAAAGAGAGTGAGATGCCAGCTCCTTTCATTCAGTCAGTAGCTTCAAACATTTCTGGTATATGAAAAACATGTTTTTCAATGGCAAAAATCAATGAATATTGTAAATGCACAAACAGTAATATCTCCACATTGCAAGGTGCAATTCTGAAATTTTTTGCTTTTTCCTGCTAATCCTAGCATGATAAAGAAGATTCAAAGAGAGTGAGATGCCAGCTCCTTTCATTCAGTCAGTAGCTTCAAACATTTCTGGTATATGAAAAACATGTTTTTCAATGGCAAAAATCAATGAATATTGTAAATGCACAAACAGTAATATCTCCACATTGCACGGTGCAATTCTGAAATTCTTAGCTTTTTCCTGTTAATCCTAGCATGATAAAGAAGATTCAAAGAGAGTGAGATGCCAGTTCCTTTCATTCAGTCAGTAGCTTCAAACATTTCTGGTATATGAAAAACATGTTTTTCAATGGCAAAAATCAATGAATATTGTAAATGCACAAACAGTAATATCTCCACATTGCAAGGTGCAATTCTGAAATTTTTTGCTTTTTCCTGCTAATCCTAGCATGATAAAGATTCAAAGAGAGTGAGATGCCAGCTCCTTTCATTCAGTCAGTAGCTTCAAACATTTCTGGTATATGAAAAACATGTTTTTCAATGGCAAAAATCAATGAATATTGTAAATGCACAAACAGTAATATCTCCACATTGCACGGTGCAATTCTGAAATTTTTAGCTTTTTCCTGTTAATCCTAGCATGATAAAGAAGATTCAAAGAGAGTGAGATGCCAGCTCCTTTCATTCAGTCATTAGCTTCAAACATTTCTGGTATATGAAAAACATGTTTTTCAATGGCAAAAATCAATGAATATTGTAAATGCACAAACAGTAATATCTCCACATTGCACGGTGCAATTCTGAAATTTTTAGCTTTTTCCTGTTAATCCTAGCATGATAAAGAAGATTCAAAGAGAGTGAGATGCCAGCTCCTTTCATTCAGTCAGTAGCTTCAAACATTTCTGGTATATGAAAAACATGTTTTTCAATGGCAAAAATTAATGAATATTGTAAATGCACAAACAGTAATATCTCCACATTGCAAGGTGCAATTCTGAAATTTTTTGCTTTTTCCTGCTCCTCTTAGCATGATAAAGAAGATTCAAAGAGAGTGAGGTGCCAGCTCCTTTCATTCAGTCAGTAGCTTCAAACATTTCTGGTATATGAATAACATGTTTTTCAATGGCAAAAATCAATGAATATTGTAAATGCACAAACAGTTATTTCTCCGCATTGCAAGGAGCAATTCTGAAATTTTTTGCTTTTTCCTGCTAATCCTAGCATGATAAAGAAGATTCAAAGAGAGTGAGATGCCAGCTCCTTTCATTCAGTCAGTAGCTTCAAACATTTCTGGTATATGAAAAACATGTTTTTCAATGGCAAAAATCAATGAATATTGTAAATGCACAAACAGTAATATCTCCACATTGCACGGTGCAATTCTGAAATTTTTAGCTTTTTCCTGTTAATCCTAGCATGATAAAGAAGATTCAAAGAGAGTGAGATGCCAGCTCCTTTCATTCAGTCAGTAGCTTCAAACATTTCTGGTATATGAAAAACATGTTTTTCAATGGCAAAAATCAATGAATATTGTAAATGCACAAACAGTAATATCTCCACATTGCAAGGTGCAATTCTGAAATTTTTTGCTTTTTCCTGTTAATCCTAGCATGATAAAGAAGATTCAAAGAGAGTGAGATGCCAGCTCCTTTCATTCAGTCAGTAGCTTCAAACATTTCTGGTATATGAAAAACATGTTTTTCAATGGCAAAAATCAATGAATATTGTAAATGCACAAACAGTAATATCTCCACATTGCAAGGTGCAATTCTGAAATTTTTAGCTTTTTCCTGCTAATCCTAGCATGATAAAGAAGATTCAAAGAGAGTGAGATGCCAGCTCCTTTCATTCAGTCAGTAGCTTCAAACATTTCTGGTATATGAAAAACATGTTTTTCAATGGCAAAAATCAATGAATATTGTAAATGCACAAACAGTAATATCTCCACATTGCACGGTGCAATTCTGAAATTTTTAGCTTTTTCCTGTTAATCCTAGCATGATAAAGAAGATTCAAAGAGAGTGAGATGCCAGCTCCTTTCATTCAGTCAGTAGCTTCAAACATTTCTGGTATATGAAAAACATGTTTTTCAATGGCAAAAATCAATGAATATTGTAAATGCACAAACAGTAATATCTCCACATTGCAAGGTGCAATTCTGAAATTTTTTGCTTTTTCCTGCTAATCCTAGCATGATAAAGAAGATTCAAAGAGAGTGAGATGCCAGCTCCTTTCATTCAGTCAGTAGCTTCAAACATTTCTGGTATATGAAAAACATGTTTTTCAATGGCAAAAATCAATGAATATTGTAAATGCACAAACAGTAATATCTCCACATTGCACGGTGCAATTCTGAAATTTTTAGCTTTTTCCTGTTAATCCTAGCATGATAAAGAAGATTCAAAGAGAGTGAGATGCCAGCTCCTTTCATTCAGTCAGTAGCTTCAAACATTTCTGGTATATGAAAAACATGTTTTTCAATGGCAAAAATCAATGAATATTGTAAATGCACAAACAGTAATATCTCCACATTGCAAGGTGCAATTCTGAAATTTTTTGCTTTTTCCTGTTAATCCTAGCATGATAAAGAAGATTCAAAGAGAGTGAGATGCCAGCTCCTTTCATTCAGTCAGTAGCTTCAAACATTTCTGGTATATGAAAAACATGTTTTTCAATGGCAAAAATCAATGAATATTGTAAATGCACAAACAGTAATATCTCCACATTGCACGGTGCAATTCTGAAATTTTTAGCTTTTTCCTGTTAATCCTAGCATGATAAAGAAGATTCAAAGAGAGTGAGATGCCAGCTCCTTTCATTCAGTCAGTAGCTTCAAACATTTCTGGTATATGAAAAACATGTTTTTCAATGGCAAAAATCAATGAATATTGTAAATGCACAAACAGTAATATCTCCACATTGCAAGGTGCAATTCTGAAATTTTTTGCTTTTTCCTGTTAATCCTAGCATGATAAAGAAGATTCAAAGAGAGTGAGATGCCAGCTCCTTTCATTCAGTCAGTAGCTTCAAACATTACTGGTATATGAAAAACGTTTTTCAATGGCAAAAATCAATGAATATTGTAAATGCACAAACAGTAATATCTCCACATTGCAAGGTGCAATTCTGAAATTTTTTGCTTTTTCCTGCTAATCCTAGCATGATAAAGAAGATTCAAAGAGAGTGAGATGCCAGCTCCTTTCATTCAGTCAGTAGCTTCAAACATTTCTGGTATATGAAAAACATGTTTTTCAATGGCAAAAATCAATGAATATTGTAAATGCACAAACAGTAATATCTCCACATTGCAAGGTGCAATTCTGAAATTTTTTGCTTTTTCCTGCTAATCCTAGCATGATAAAGAAGATTCAAAGAGAGTGAGATGCCAGCTCCTTTCATTCAGTCAGTAGCTTCAAACATTTCTGGTATATGAAAAACATGTTTTTCAATGGCAAAAATCAATGAATATTGTAAATGCACAAACAGTAATATCTCCACATTGCACGGTGCAATTCTGAAATTTTTAGCTTTTTCCTGTTAATCCTAGCATGATAAAGAAGATTCAAAGAGAGTGAGATGCCAGCTCCTTTCATTCAGTCAGTAGCTTCAAACATTTCTGGTATATGAAAAACATGTTTTTCAATGGCAAAAATCAATGAATATTGTAAATGCACAAACAGTAATATCTCCACATTGCAAGGTGCAATTCTGAAATTTTTTGCTTTTTCCTGTTAATCCTAGCATGATAAAGAAGATTCAAAGAGAGTGAGATGCCAGCTCCTTTCATTCAGTCAGTAGCTTCAAACATTTCTGGTATATGAAAAACATGTTTTTCAATGGCAAAAATCAATGAATATTGTAAATGCACAAACAGTAATATCTCCACATTGCAAGGTGCAATTCTGAAATTTTTTGCTTTTTCCTGCTAATCCTAGCATGATAAAGAAGATTCAAAGAGAGTGAGATGCCAGCTCCTTTCATTCAGTCAGTAGCTTCAAACATTTCTGGTATATGAAAAACATGTTTTTCAATGGCAAAAATCAATGAATATTGTAAATGCACAAACAGTAATATCTCCACATTGCACGGTGCAATTCTGAAATTCTTAGCTTTTTCCTGTTAATCCTAGCATGATAAAGAAGATTCAAAGAGAGTGAGATGCCAGCTCCTTTCATTCAGTCAGTAGCTTCAAACATTTCTGGTATATGAAAAACATGTTTTTCAATGGCAAAAATCAATGAATATTGTAAATGCACAAACAGTAATATCTCCACATTGCAAGGTGCAATTCTGAAATTTTTTGCTTTTTCCTGCTAATCCTAGCATGATAAAGAAGATTCAAAGAGAGTGAGATGCCAGCTCCTTTCATTCAGTCAGTAGCTTCAAACATTTCTGGTATATGAAAAACATGTTTTTCAATGGCAAAAATCAATGAATATTGTAAATGCACAAACAGTAATATCTCCACATTGCAAGGTGCAATTCTGAAATTTTTTGCTTTTTCCTGCTAATCCTAGCATGATAAAGAAGATTCAAAGAGAGTGAGATGCCAGCTCCTTTCATTCAGTCAGTAGCTTCAAACATTTCTGGTATATGAAAAACATGTTTTTCAATGGCAAAAATCAATGAATATTGTAAATGCACAAACAGTAATATCTCCACATTGCACGGTGCAATTCTGAAATTTTTAGCTTTTTCCTGTTAATCCTAGCATGATAAAGAAGATTCAAAGAGAGTGAGATGCCAGCTCCTTTCATTCAGTCAGTAGCTTCAAACATTTCTGGTATATGAAAAACATGTTTTTCAATGGCAAAAATCAATGAATATTGTAAATGCACAAACAGTAATATCTCCACATTGCAAGGTGCAATTCTGAAATTTTTTGCTTTTTCCTGTTAATCCTAGCATGATAAAGAAGATTCAAAGAGAGTGAGATGCCAGCTCCTTTCATTCAGTCAGTAGCTTCAAACATTTCTGGTATATGAAAAACATGTTTTTCAATGGCAAAAATCAATGAATATTGTAAATGCACAAACAGTAATATCTCCACATTGCAAGGTGCAATTCTGAAATTTTTTGCTTTTTCCTGCTAATCCTAGCATGATAAAGAAGATTCAAAGAGAGTGAGATGCCAGCTCCTTTCATTCAGTCAGTAGCTTCAAACATTTCTGGTATATGAAAAACATGTTTTTCAATGGCAAAAATCAATGAATATTGTAAATGCACAAACAGTAATATCTCCACATTGCACGGTGCAATTCTGAAATTCTTAGCTTTTTCCTGTTAATCCTAGCATGATAAAGAAGATTCAAAGAGAGTGAGATGCCAGCTCCTTTCATTCAGTCAGTAGCTTCAAACATTTCTGGTATATGAAAAACATGTTTTTCAATGGCAAAAATCAATGAATATTGTAAATGCACAAACAGTAATATCTCCACATTGCAAGGTGCAATTCTGAAATTTTTTGCTTTTTCCTGCTAATCCTAGCATGATAAAGATTCAAAGAGAGTGAGATGCCAGCTCCTTTCATTCAGTCAGTAGCTTCAAACATTTCTGGTATATGAAAAACATGTTTTTCAATGGCAAAAATCAATGAATATTGTAAATGCACAAACAGTAATATCTCCACATTGCACGGTGCAATTCTGAAATTTTTAGCTTTTTCCTGTTAATCCTAGCATGATAAAGAAGATTCAAAGAGAGTGAGATGCCAGCTCCTTTCATTCAGTCATTAGCTTCAAACATTTCTGGTATATGAAAAACATGTTTTTCAATGGCAAAAATCAATGAATATTGTAAATGCACAAACAGTAATATCTCCACATTGCACGGTGCAATTCTGAAATTTTTAGCTTTTTCCTGTTAATCCTAGCATGATAAAGAAGATTCAAAGAGAGTGAGATGCCAGCTCCTTTCATTCAGTCAGTAGCTTCAAACATTTCTGGTATATGAAAAACATGTTTTTCAATGGCAAAAATCAATGAATATTGTAAATGCACAAACAGTAATATCTCCACATTGCACGGTGCAATTCTGAAATTTTTAGCTTTTTCCTGTTAATCCTAGCATGATAAAGAAGATTCAAAGAGAGTGAGATGCCAGCTCCTTTCATTCAGTCATTAGCTTCAAACATTTCTGGTATATGAAAAACATGTTTTTCAATGGCAAAAATCAATGAATATTGTAAATGCACAAACAGTAATATCTCCACATTGCACGGTGCAATTCTGAAATTTTTAGCTTTTTCCTGTTAATCCTAGCATGATAAAGAAGATTCAAAGAGAGTGAGATGCCAGCTCCTTTCATTCAGTCAGTAGCTTCAAACATTTCTGGTATATGAAAAACATGTTTTTCAATGGCAAAAATCAATGAATATTGTAAATGCACAAACAGTAATATCTCCACATTGCAAGGTGCAATTCTGAAATTTTTTGCTTTTTCCTGTTAATCCTAGCATGATAAAGAAGATTCAAAGAGAGTGAGATGCCAGCTCCTTTCATTCAGTCAGTAGCCTCAAACATTTCTGGTATATGAAAAACATGTTTTTCAATGGCAAAAATCAATGAATATTGTAAATGCACAAACAGTAATATCTCCACATTGCAAGGTGCAATTCTGAAATTTTTAGCTTTTTCCTGCTAATCCTAGCATGATAAAGAAGATTCAAAGAGAGTGAGATGCCAGCTCCTTTCATTCAGTCAGTAGCTTCAAACATTTCTGGTATATGAAAAACATGTTTTTCAATGGCAAAAATCAATGAATATTGTAAATGCACAAACAGTAATATCTCCACATTGCACGGTGCAATTCTGAAATTTTTAGCTTTTTCCTGTTAATCCTAGCATGATAAAGAAGATTCAAAGAGAGTGAGATGCCAGCTCCTTTCATTCAGTCAGTAGCTTCAAACATTTCTGGTATATGAAAAACATGTTTTTCAATGGCAAAAATCAATGAATATTGTAAATGCACAAACAGTAATATCTCCACATTGCAAGGTGCAATTCTGAAATTTTTTGCTTTTTCCTGCTAATCCTAGCATGATAAAGAAGATTCAAAGAGAGTGAGATGCCAGCTCCTTTCATTCAGTCAGTAGCTTCAAACATTTCTGGTATATGAAAAACATGTTTTTCAATGGCAAAAATCAATGAATATTGTAAATGCACAAACAGTAATATCTCCACATTGCACGGTGCAATTCTGAAATTTTTAGCTTTTTCCTGTTAATCCTAGCATGATAAAGAAGATTCAAAGAGAGTGAGATGCCAGCTCCTTTCATTCAGTCAGTAGCTTCAAACATTTCTGGTATATGAAAAACATGTTTTTCAATGGCAAAAATCAATGAATATTGTAAATGCACAAACAGTAATATCTCCACATTGCAAGGTGCAATTCTGAAATTTTTTGCTTTTTCCTGTTAATCCTAGCATGATAAAGAAGATTCAAAGAGAGTGAGATGCCAGCTCCTTTCATTCAGTCAGTAGCTTCAAACATTTCTGGTATATGAAAAACATGTTTTTCAATGGCAAAAATCAATGAATATTGTAAATGCACAAACAGTAATATCTCCACATTGCACGGTGCAATTCTGAAATTTTTAGCTTTTTCCTGTTAATCCTAGCATGATAAAGAAGATTCAAAGAGAGTGAGATGCCAGCTCCTTTCATTCAGTCAGTAGCTTCAAACATTTCTGGTATATGAAAAACATGTTTTTCAATGGCAAAAATCAATGAATATTGTAAATGCACAAACAGTAATATCTCCACATTGCAAGGTGCAATTCTGAAATTTTTTGCTTTTTCCTGTTAATCCTAGCATGATAAAGAAGATTCAAAGAGAGTGAGATGCCAGCTCCTTTCATTCAGTCAGTAGCTTCAAACATTTCTGGTATATGAAAAACGTTTTTCAATGGCAAAAATCAATGAATATTGTAAATGCACAAACAGTAATATCTCCACATTGCAAGGTGCAATTCTGAAATTTTTTGCTTTTTCCTGCTAATCCTAGCATGATAAAGAAGATTCAAAGAGAGTGAGATGCCAGCTCCTTTCATTCAGTCAGTAGCTTCAAACATTTCTGGTATATGAAAAACATGTTTTTCAATGGCAAAAATCAATGAATATTGTAAATGCACAAACAGTAATATCTCCACATTGCAAGGTGCAATTCTGAAATTTTTTGCTTTTTCCTGCTAATCCTAGCATGATAAAGAAGATTCAAAGAGAGTGAGATGCCAGCTCCTTTCATTCAGTCAGTAGCTTCAAACATTTCTGGTATATGAAAAACATGTTTTTCAATGGCAAAAATCAATGAATATTGTAAATGCACAAACAGTAATATCTCCACATTGCACGGTGCAATTCTGAAATTTTTAGCTTTTTCCTGTTAATCCTAGCATGATAAAGAAGATTCAAAGAGAGTGAGATGCCAGCTCCTTTCATTAAGTCAGTAGCTTCAAACATTTCTGGTTTATGAAAAACATGTTTTTCAATGGCAAAAATCAATGAATATTGTAAATGCACAAACAGTAATATCTCCACATTGCAAGGTGCAATTCTGAAATTTTTTGCTTTTTCCTGTTAATCCTAGCATGATAAAGAAGATTCAAAGAGAGTGAGATGCCAGCTCCTTTCATTCAGTCAGTAGCTTCAAACATTTCTGGTATATGAAAAACATGTTTTTCAATGGCAAAAATCAATGAATATTGTAAATGCACAAACAGTAATATCTCCACATTGCAAGGTGCAATTCTGAAATTTTTTGCTTTTTCCTGCTAATCCTAGCATGATAAAGAAGATTCAAAGAGAGTGAGATGCCAGCTCCTTTCATTCAGTCAGTAGCTTCAAACATTTCTGGTATATGAAAAACATGTTTTTCAATGGCAAAAATCAATGAATATTGTAAATGCACAAACAGTAATATCTCCACATTGCACGGTGCAATTCTGAAATTCTTAGCTTTTTCCTGTTAATCCTAGCATGATAAAGAAGATTCAAAGAGAGTGAGATGCCAGCTCCTTTCATTCAGTCAGTAGCTTCAAACATTTCTGGTATATGAAAAACATGTTTTTCAATGGCAAAAATCAATGAATATTGTAAATGCACAAACAGTAATATCTCCACATGCAAGGTGCAATTCTGAAATTTTTTGCTTTTTCCTGCTAATCCTAGCATGATAAAGATTCAAAGAGAGTGAGATGCCAGCTCCTTTCATTCAGTCAGTAGCTTCAAACATTTCTGGTATATGAAAAACATGTTTTTCAATGGCAAAAATCAATGAATATTGTAAATGCACAAACAGTAATATCTCCACATTGCACGGTGCAATTCTGAAATTTTTTGCTTTTTCCTGCTCCTCTTAGCATGATAAAGAAGATTCAAAGAGAGTGAGGTGCCAGCTCCTTTCATTCAGTCAGTAGCTTCAAACATTTCTGGTATATGAATAACATGTTTTTCAATGGCAAAAATCAATGAATATTGTAAATGCACAAACAGTAATTTCTCCGCATTGCAAGGAGCAATTCTGAAATTTTTTGCTTTTTCCTGCTAATCCTAGCATGATAAAGAAGATTCAAAGAGAGTGAGATGCCAGCTCCTTTCATTCAGTCAGTAGCTTCAAACATTTCTGGTATATGAAAAACATGTTTTTCAATGGCAAAAATCAATGAATATTGTAAATGCACAAACAGTAATATCTCCACATTGCACGGTGCAATTCTGAAATTTTTAGCTTTTTCCTGTTAATCCTAGCATGATAAAGAAGATTCAAAGAGAGTGAGATGCCAGCTCCTTTCATTCAGTCAGTAGCTTCAAACATTTCTGGTATATGAAAAACATGTTTTTCAATGGCAAAAATCAATGAATATTGTAAATGCACAAACAGTAATATCTCCACATTGCAAGGTGCAATTCTGAAATTTTTTGCTTTTTCCTGTTAATCCTAGCATGATAAAGAAGATTCAAAGAGAGTGAGATGCCAGCTCCTTTCATTCAGTCAGTAGCTTCAAACATTTCTGGTATATGAAAAACATGTTTTTCAATGGCAAAAATCAATGAATATTGTAAATGCACAAACAGTAATATCTCCACATTGCAAGGTGCAATTCTGAAATTTTTTGCTTTTTCCTGCTAATCCTAGCATGATAAAGAAGATTCAAAGAGAGTGAGATGCCAGCTCCTTTCATTCAGTCAGTAGCTTCAAACATTTCTGGTATATGAAAAACATGTTTTTCAATGGCAAAAATCAATGAATATTGTAAATGCACAAACAGTAATATCTCCACATTGCACGGTGCAATTCTGAAATTTTTAGCTTTTTCCTGTTAATCCTAGCATGATAAAGAAGATTCAAAGAGAGTGAGATGCCAGCTCCTTTCATTCAGTCAGTAGCTTCAAACATTTCTGGTATATGAAAAACATGTTTTTCAATGGCAAAAATCAATGAATATTGTAAATGCACAAACAGTAATATCTCCACATTGCAAGGTGCAATTCTGAAATTTTTTGCTTTTTCCTGCTAATCCTAGCATGATAAAGAAGATTCAAAGAGAGTGAGATGCCAGCTCCTTTCATTCAGTCAGTAGCTTCAAACATTTCTGGTATATGAAAAACATGTTTTTCAATGGCAAAAATCAATGAATATTGTAAATGCACAAACAGTAATATCTCCACATTGCACGGTGCAATTCTGAAATTTTTAGCTTTTTCCTGTTAATCCTAGCATGATAAAGAAGATTCAAAGAGAGTGAGATGCCAGCTCCTTTCATTCAGTCAGTAGCTTCAAACATTTCTGGTATATGAAAAACATGTTTTTCAATGGCAAAAATCAATGAATATTGTAAATGCACAAACAGTAATATCTCCACATTGCAAGGTGCAATTCTGAAATTTTTTGCTTTTTCCTGTTAATCCTAGCATGATAAAGAAGATTCAAAGAGAGTGAGATGCCAGCTCCTTTCATTCAGTCAGTAGCTTCAAACATTTCTGGTATATGAAAAACATGTTTTTCAATGGCAAAAATCAATGAATATTGTAAATGCACAAACAGTAATATCTCCACATTGCACGGTGCAATTCTGAAATTTTTAGCTTTTTCCTGTTAATCCTAGCATGATAAAGAAGATTCAAAGAGAGTGAGATGCCAGCTCCTTTCATTCAGTCAGTAGCTTCAAACATTTCTGGTATATGAAAAACATGTTTTTCAATGGCAAAAATCAATGAATATTGTAAATGCACAAACAGTAATATCTCCACATTGCAAGGTGCAATTCTGAAATTTTTTGCTTTTTCCTGTTAATCCTAGCATGATAAAGAAGATTCAAAGAGAGTGAGATGCCAGCTCCTTTCATTCAGTCAGTAGCTTCAAACATTTCTGGTATATGAAAAACGTTTTTCAATGGCAAAAATCAATGAATATTGTAAATGCACAAACAGTAATATCTCCACATTGCAAGGTGCAATTCTGAAATTTTTTGCTTTTTCCTGCTAATCCTAGCATGATAAAGAAGATTCAAAGAGAGTGAGATGCCAGCTCCTTTCATTCAGTCAGTAGCTTCAAACATTTCTGGTATATGAAAAACATGTTTTTCAATGGCAAAAATCAATGAATATTGTAAATGCACAAACAGTAATATCTCCACATTGCAAGGTGCAATTCTGAAATTTTTTGCTTTTTCCTGCTAATCCTAGCATGATAAAGAAGATTCAAAGAGAGTGAGATGCCAGCTCCTTTCATTCAGTCAGTAGCTTCAAACATTTCTGGTATATGAAAAACATGTTTTTCAATGGCAAAAATCAATGAATATTGTAAATGCACAAACAGTAATATCTCCACATTGCACGGTGCAATTCTGAAATTTTTAGCTTTTTCCTGTTAATCCTAGCATGATAAAGAAGATTCAAAGAGAGTGAGATGCCAGCTCCTTTCATTCAGTCAGTAGCTTCAAACATTTCTGGTATATGAAAAACATGTTTTTCAATGGCAAAAATCAATGAATATTGTAAATGCACAAACAGTAATATCTCCACATTGCAAGGTGCAATTCTGAAATTTTTTGCTTTTTCCTGTTAATCCTAGCATGATAAAGAAGATTCAAAGAGAGTGAGATGCCAGCTCCTTTCATTCAGTCAGTAGCTTCAAACATTTCTGGTATATGAAAAACATGTTTTTCAATGGCAAAAATCAATGAATATTGTAAATGCACAAACAGTAATATCTCCACATTGCAAGGTGCAATTCTGAAATTTTTTGCTTTTTCCTGCTAATCCTAGCATGATAAAGAAGATTCAAAGAGAGTGAGATGCCAGCTCCTTTCATTCAGTCAGTAGCTTCAAACATTTCTGGTATATGAAAAACATGTTTTTCAATGGCAAAAATCAATGAATATTGTAAATGCACAAACAGTAATATCTCCACATTGCACGGTGCAATTCTGAAATTCTTAGCTTTTTCCTGTTAATCCTAGCATGATAAAGAAGATTCAAAGAGAGTGAGATGCCAGCTCCTTTCATTCAGTCAGTAGCTTCAAACATTTCTGGTATATGAAAAACATGTTTTTCAATGGCAAAAATCAATGAATATTGTAAATGCACAAACAGTAATATCTCCACATTGCAAGGTGCAATTCTGAAATTTTTTGCTTTTTCCTGCTAATCCTAGCATGATAAAGATTCAAAGAGAGTGAGATGCCAGCTCCTTTCATTCAGTCAGTAGCTTCAAACATTTCTGGTATATGAAAAACATGTTTTTCAATGGCAAAAATCAATGAATATTGTAAATGCACAAACAGTAATATCTCCACATTGCACGGTGCAATTCTGAAATTTTTAGCTTTTTCCTGTTAATCCTAGCATGATAAAGAAGATTCAAAGAGAGTGAGATGCCAGCTCCTTTCATTCAGTCATTAGCTTCAAACATTTCTGGTATATGAAAAACATGTTTTTCAATGGCAAAAATCAATGAATATTGTAAATGCACAAACAGTAATATCTCCACATTGCACAGTGCAATTCTGAAATTTTTAGCTTTTTCCTGTTAATCCTAGCATGATAAAGAAGATTCAAAGAGAGTGAGATGCCAGCTCCTTTCATTCAGTCAGTAGCTTCAAACATTTCTGGTATATGAAAAACATGTTTTTCAATGGCAAAAATCAATGAATATTGTAAATGCACAAACAGTAATATCTCCACATTGCACGGTGCAATTCTGAAATTTTTAGCTTTTTCCTGTTAATCCTAGCATGATAAAGAAGATTCAAAGAGAGTGAGATGCCAGCTCCTTTCATTCAGTCAGTAGCTTCAAACATTTCTGGTATATGAAAAACATGTTTTTCAATGGCAAAAATCAATGAATATTGTAAATGCACAAACAGTAATATCTCCACATTGCAAGGTGCAATTCTGAAATTTTTTGCTTTTTCCTGTTAATCCTAGCATGATAAAGAAGATTCAAAGAGAGTGAGATGCCAGCTCCTTTCATTCAGTCAGTAGCTTCAAACATTTCTGGTATATGAAAAACATGTTTTTCAATGGCAAAAATCAATGAATATTGTAAATGCACAAACAGTAATATCTCCACATTGCAAGGTGCAATTCTGAAATTTTTTGCTTTTTCCTGCTAATCCTAGCATGATAAAGAAGATTCAAAGAGAGTGAGATGCCAGCTCCTTTCATTCAGTCAGTAGCTTCAAACATTTCTGGTATATGAAAAACATGTTTTTCAATGGCAAAAATCAATGAATATTGTAAATGCACAAACAGTAATATCTCCACATTGCACGGTGCAATTCTGAAATTTTTAGCTTTTTCCTGTTAATCCTAGCATGATAAAGAAGATTCAAAGAGAGTGAGATGCCAGCTCCTTTCATTCAGTCAGTAGCTTCAAACATTTCTGGTATATGAAAAACATGTTTTTCAATGGCAAAAATCAATGAATATTGTAAATGCACAAACAGTAATATCTCCACATTGCAAGGTGCAATTCTGAAATTTTTTGCTTTTTCCTGCTAATCCTAGCATGATAAAGAAGATTCAAAGAGAGTGAGATGCCAGCTCCTTTCATTCAGTCAGTAGCTTCAAACATTTCTGGTATATGAAAAACATGTTTTTCAATGGCAAAAATCAATGAATATTGTAAATGCACAAACAGTAATATCTCCACATTGCACGGTGCAATTCTGAAATTTTTAGCTTTTTCCTGTTAATCCTAGCATGATAAAGAAGATTCAAAGAGAGTGAGATGCCAGCTCCTTTCATTCAGTCAGTAGCTTCAAACATTTCTGGTATATGAAAAACATGTTTTTCAATGGCAAAAATCAATGAATATTGTAAATGCACAAACAGTAATATCTCCACATTGCAAGGTGCAATTCTGAAATTTTTTGCTTTTTCCTGTTAATCCTAGCATGATAAAGAAGATTCAAAGAGAGTGAGATGCCAGCTCCTTTCATTCAGTCAGTAGCTTCAAACATTTCTGGTATATGAAAAACATGTTTTTCAATGGCAAAAATCAATGAATATTGTAAATGCACAAACAGTAATATCTCCACATTGCACGGTGCAATTCTGAAATTTTTAGCTTTTTCCTGTTAATCCTAGCATGATAAAGAAGATTCAAAGAGAGTGAGATGCCAGCTCCTTTCATTCAGTCAGTAGCTTCAAACATTTCTGGTATATGAAAAACATGTTTTTCAATGGCAAAAATCAATGAATATTGTAAATGCACAAACAGTAATATCTCCACATTGCAAGGTGCAATTCTGAAATTTTTTGCTTTTTCCTGTTAATCCTAGCATGATAAAGAAGATTCAAAGAGAGTGAGATGCCAGCTCCTTTCATTCAGTCAGTAGCTTCAAACATTTCTGGTATATGAAAAACATGTTTTTCAATGGCAAAAATCAATGAATATTGTAAATGCACAAACAGTAATATCTCCACATTGCACGGTGCAATTCTGAAATTTTTAGCTTTTTCCTGTTAATCCTAGCATGATAAAGAAGATTCAAAGAGAGTGAGATGCCAGCTCCTTTCATTCAGTCAGTAGCTTCAAACATTTCTGGTATATGAAAAACATGTTTTTCAATGGCAAAAATCAATGAATATTGTAAATGCACAAACAGTAATATCTCCACATTGCAAGGTGCAATTCTGAAATTTTTTGCTTTTTCCTGTTAATCCTAGCATGATAAAGAAGATTCAAAGAGAGTGAGATGCCAGCTCCTTTCATTCAGTCAGTAGCTTCAAACATTTCTGGTATATGAAAAACGTTTTTCAATGGCAAAAATCAATGAATATTGTAAATGCACAAACAGTAATATCTCCACATTGCAAGGTGCAATTCTGAAATTTTTTGCTTTTTCCTGCTAATCCTAGCATGATAAAGAAGATTCAAAGAGAGTGAGATGCCAGCTCCTTTCATTCAGTCAGTAGCTTCAAACATTTCTGGTATATGAAAAACATGTTTTTCAATGGCAAAAATCAATGAATATTGTAAATGCACAAACAGTAATATCTCCACATTGCAAGGTGCAATTCTGAAATTTTTTGCTTTTTCCTGCTAATCCTAGCATGATAAAGAAGATTCAAAGAGAGTGAGATGCCAGCTCCTTTCATTCAGTCAGTAGCTTCAAACATTTCTGGTATATGAAAAACATGTTTTTCAATGGCAAAAATCAATGAATATTGTAAATGCACAAACAGTAATATCTCCACATTGCACGGTGCAATTCTGAAATTTTTAGCTTTTTCCTGTTAATCCTAGCATGATAAAGAAGATTCAAAGAGAGTGAGATGCCAGCTCCTTTCATTCAGTCAGTAGCTTCAAACATTTCTGGTATATGAAAAACATGTTTTTCAATGGCAAAAATCAATGAATATTGTAAATGCACAAACAGTAATATCTCCACATTGCAAGGTGCAATTCTGAAATTTTTTGCTTTTTCCTGTTAATCCTAGCATGATAAAGAAGATTCAAAGAGAGTGAGATGCCAGCTCCTTTCATTCAGTCAGTAGCTTCAAACATTTCTGGTATATGAAAAACATGTTTTTCAATGGCAAAAATCAATGAATATTGTAAATGCACAAACAGTAATATCTCCACATTGCAAGGTGCAATTCTGAAATTTTTTGCTTTTTCCTGCTAATCCTAGCATGATAAAGAAGATTCAAAGAGAGTGAGATGCCAGCTCCTTTCATTCAGTCAGTAGCTTCAAACATTTCTGGTATATGAAAAACATGTTTTTCAATGGCAAAAATCAATGAATATTGTAAATGCACAAACAGTAATATCTCCACATTGCACGGTGCAATTCTGAAATTCTTAGCTTTTTCCTGTTAATCCTAGCATGATAAAGAAGATTCAAAGAGAGTGAGATGCCAGCTCCTTTCATTCAGTCAGTAGCTTCAAACATTTCTGGTATATGAAAAACATGTTTTTCAATGGCAAAAATCAATGAATATTGTAAATGCACAAACAGTAATATCTCCACATTGCAAGGTGCAATTCTGAAATTTTTTGCTTTTTCCTGCTAATCCTAGCATGATAAAGATTCAAAGAGAGTGAGATGCCAGCTCCTTTCATTCAGTCAGTAGCTTCAAACATTTCTGGTATATGAAAAACATGTTTTTCAATGGCAAAAATCAATGAATATTGTAAATGCACAAACAGTAATATCTCCACATTGCACGGTGCAATTCTGAAATTTTTAGCTTTTTCCTGTTAATCCTAGCATGATAAAGAAGATTCAAAGAGAGTGAGATGCCAGCTCCTTTCATTCAGTCATTAGCTTCAAACATTTCTGGTATATGAAAAACATGTTTTTCAATGGCAAAAATCAATGAATATTGTAAATGCACAAACAGTAATATCTCCACATTGCACGGTGCAATTCTGAAATTTTTAGCTTTTTCCTGTTAATCCTAGCATGATAAAGAAGATTCAAAGAGAGTGAGATGCCAGCTCCTTTCATTCAGTCAGTAGCTTCAAACATTTCTGGTATATGAAAAACATGTTTTTCAATGGCAAAAATCAATGAATATTGTAAATGCACAAACAGTAATATCTCCACATTGCAAGGTGCAATTCTGAAATTTTTTGCTTTTTCCTGCTCCTCTTAGCATGATAAAGAAGATTCAAAGAGAGTGAGGTGCCAGCTCCTTTCATTCAGTCAGTAGCTTCAAACATTTCTGGTATATGAATAACATGTTTTTCAATGGCAAAAATCAATGAATATTGTAAATGCACAAACAGTAATTTCTCCGCATTGCAAGGAGCAATTCTGAAATTTTTTGCTTTTTCCTGCTAATCCTAGCATGATAAAGAAGATTCAAAGAGAGTGAGATGCCAGCTCCTTTCATTCAGTCAGTAGCTTCAAACATTTCTGGTATATGAAAAACATGTTTTTCAATGGCAAAAATAAATGAATATTGTAAATGCACAAACAGTAATATCTCCACATTGCACGGTGCAATTCTGAAATTTTTAGCTTTTTTCTGTTAATCCTAGCATGATAAAGAAGATTCAAAGAGAGTGAGATGCCAGCTCCTTTCATTCAGTCAGTAGCTTCAAACATTTCTGGTATATGAAAAACATGTTTTTCAATGGCAAAAATCAATGAATATTGTAAATGCACAAACAGTGATATCTCCACATTGCAAGGTGCAATTCTGAAATTTTTAGCTTTTTCCTGTTAATCCTAGCATGATAAAGAAGATTCAAAGAGAGTGAGATGCCAGCTCCTTTCATTCAGTCAGTAGCTTCAAACATTTCTGGTATATGAAAAACATGTTTTTCAATGGCAAAAATCAATGAATATTGTAAATGCACAAACAGTAATATCTCTACATTGCAAGGTGCAATTCTGAAATTTTTTGCTTTTTCCTGCTAATCCTAGCATGATAAAGAAGATTCAAAGAGAGTGAGATGCCAGCTCCTTTCATTCAGTCAGTAGCTTCAAACATTTCTGGTATATGAAAAACATGTTTTTCAATGGCAAAAATCAATGAATATTGTAAATGCACAAACAGTAATATCTCCACATTGCACGGTGCAATTCTGAAATTTTTAGCTTTTTCCTGTTAATCCTAGCATGATAAAGAAGATTCAAAGAGAGTGAGATGCCAGCTCCTTTCATTCAGTCAGTAGCTTCAAACATTTCTGGTATATGAAAAACATGTTTTTCAATGGCAAAAATCAATGAATATTGTAAATGCACAAACAGTAATATCTCCACATTGCAAGGTGCAATTCTGAAATTTTTTGCTTTTTCCTGTTAATCCTAGCATGATAAAGAAGATTCAAAGAGAGTGAGATGCCAGCTCCTTTCATTCAGTCAGTAGCTTCAAACATTTCTGGTATATGAAAAACATGTTTTTCAATGGCAAAAATCAATGAATATTGTAAATGCACAAACAGTAATATCTCCACATTGCACGGTGCAATTCTGAAATTTTTAGCTTTTTCCTGTTAATCCTAGCATGATAAAGAAGATTCAAAGAGAGTGAGATGCCAGCTCCTTTCATTCAGTCAGTAGCTTCAAACATTTCTGGTATATGAAAAACATGTTTTTCAATGGCAAAAATCAATGAATATTGTAAATGCACAAACAGTAATATCTCCACATTGCAAGGTGCAATTCTGAAATTTTTTGCTTTTTCCTGTTAATCCTAGCATGATAAAGAAGATTCAAAGAGAGTGAGATGCCAGCTCCTTTCATTCAGTCAGTAGCTTCAAACATTTCTGGTATATGAAAAACGTTTTTCAATGGCAAAAATCAATGAATATTGTAAATGCACAAACAGTAATATCTCCACATTGCAAGGTGCAATTCTGAAATTTTTTGCTTTTTCCTGCTAATCCTAGCATGATAAAGAAGATTCAAAGAGAGTGAGATGCCAGCTCCTTTCATTCAGTCAGTAGCTTCAAACATTTCTGGTATATGAAAAACATGTTTTTCAATGGCAAAAATCAATGAATATTGTAAATGCACAAACAGTAATATCTCCACATTGCAAGGTGCAATTCTGAAATTTTTTGCTTTTTCCTGTTAATCCTAGCATGATAAAGAAGATTCAAAGAGAGTGAGATGCCAGCTCCTTTCATTCAGTCAGTAGCTTCAAACATTTCTGGTATATGAAAAACATGTTTTTCAATGGCAAAAATCAATGAATATTGTAAATGCACAAACAGTAATATCTCCACATTGCAAGGTGCAATTCTGAAATTTTTTGCTTTTTCCTGTTAATCCTAGCATGATAAAGAAGATTCAAAGAGAGTGAGATGCCAGCTCCTTTCATTCAGTCAGTAGCTTCAAACATTTCTGGTATATGAAAAACATGTTTTTCAATGGCAAAAATCAATGAATATTGTAAATGCACAAACAGTAATATCTAAACATTGCAAGGTGCAATTCTGAAATTTTTTGCTTTTTCCTGCTAATCCTAGCATGATAAAGAAGATTCAAAGAGAGTGAGATGCCAGCTCCTTTCATTCAGTCAGTAGCTTCAAACATTTCTGGTATATGAAAAACATGTTTTTCAATGGCAAAAATCAATGAATATTGTAAATGCACAAACAGTAATATCTCCACATTGCAAGGTGCAATTCTGAAATTTTTTGCTTTTTCCTGTTAATCCTAGCATGATAAAGAAGATTCAAAGAGAGTGAGATGCCAGCTCCTTTCATTCAGTCAGTAGCTTCAAACATTTCTGGTATATGAAAAACATGTTTTTCAATGGCAAAAATCAATGAATATTGTAAATGCACAAACAGTAATATCTCCACATTGCAAGGTGCAATTCTGAAATTTTTTGCTTTTTCCTGTTAATCCTAGCATGATAAAGAAGATTCAAAGAGAGTGAGATGCCAGCTCCTTTCATTCAGTCAGTAGCTTCAAACATTTCTGGTATATGAAAAACGTTTTTCAATGGCAAAAATCAATGAATATTGTAAATGCACAAACAGTAATATCTCCACATTGCAAGGTGCAATTCTGAAATTTTTTGCTTTTTCCTGCTAATCCTAGCATGATAAAGAAGATTCAAAGAGAGTGAGATGCCAGCTCCTTTCATTCAGTCAGTAGCTTCAAACATTTCTGGTATATGAAAAACATGTTTTTCAATGGCAAAAATCAATGAATATTGTAAATGCACAAACAGTAATATCTCCACATTGCAAGGTGCAATTCTGAAATTTTTTGCTTTTTCCTGCTAATCCTAGCATGATAAAGAAGATTCAAAGAGAGTGAGATGCCAGCTCCTTTCATTCAGTCAGTAGCTTCAAACATTTCTGGTATATGAAAAACGTTTTTCAATGGCAAAAATCAATGAATATTGTAAATGCACAAACAGTAATATCTCCACATTGCACGGTGCAATTCTGAAATTTTTAGCTTTTTCCTGTTAATCCTAGCATGATAAAGAAGATTCAAAGAGAGTGAGATGCCAGCTCCTTTCATTCAGTCAGTAGCTTCAAACATTTCTGGTATATGAAAAACGTTTTTCAATGGCAAAAATCAATGAATATTGTAAATGCACAAACAGTAATATCTCCACATTGCAAGGTGCAATTCTGAAATTTTTTGCTTTTTCCTGCTAATCCTAGCATGATAAAGAAGATTCAAAGAGAGTGAGATGCCAGCTCCTTTCATTCAGTCAGTAGCTTCAAACATTTCTGGTATATGAAAAACATGTTTTTCAATGGCAAAAATCAATGAATATTGTAAATGCACAAACAGTAATATCTCCACATTGCAAGGTGCAATTCTGAAATTTTTTGCTTTTTCCTGCTAATCCTAGCATGATAAAGAAGATTCAAAGAGAGTGAGATGCCAGCTCCTTTCATTCAGTCAGTAGCTTCAAACATTTCTGGTATATGAAAAACATGTTTTTCAATGGCAAAAATCAATGAATATTGTAAATGCACAAACAGTAATATCTCCACATTGCACGGTGCAATTCTGAAATTTTTAGCTTTTTCCTGTTAATCCTAGCATGATAAAGAAGATTCAAAGAGAGTGAGATGCCAGCTCCTTTCATTCAGTCAGTAGCTTCAAACATTTCTGGTATATGAAAAACATGTTTTTCAATGGCAAAAATCAATGAATATTGTAAATGCACAAACAGTAATATCTCCACATTGCAAGGTGCAATTCTGAAATTTTTTGCTTTTTCCTGTTAATCCTAGCATGATAAAGAAGATTCAAAGAGAGTGAGATGCCAGCTCCTTTCATTCAGTCAGTAGCTTCAAACATTTCTGGTATATGAAAAACATGTTTTTCAATGGCAAAAATCAATGAATATTGTAAATGCACAAACAGTAATATCTCCACATTGCAAGGTGCAATTCTGAAATTTTTTGCTTTTTCCTGCTAATCCTAGCATGATAAAGAAGATTCAAAGAGAGTGAGATGCCAGCTCCTTTCATTCAGTCAGTAGCTTCAAACATTTCTGGTATATGAAAAACATGTTTTTCAATGGCAAAAATCAATGAATATTGTAAATGCACAAACAGTAATATCTCCACATTGCACGGTGCAATTCTGAAATTCTTAGCTTTTTCCTGTTAATCCTAGCATGATAAAGAAGATTCAAAGAGAGTGAGATGCCAGCTCCTTTCATTCAGTCAGTAGCTTCAAACATTTCTGGTATATGAAAAACATGTTTTTCAATGGCAAAAATCAATGAATATTGTAAATGCACAAACAGTAATATCTCCACATTGCAAGGTGCAATTCTGAAATTTTTTGCTTTTTCCTGCTAATCCTAGCATGATAAAGAAGATTCAAAGAGAGTGAGATGCCAGCTCCTTTCATTCAGTCAGTAGCTTCAAACATTTCTGGTATATGAAAAACATGTTTTTCAATGGCAAAAATCAATGAATATTGTAAATGCACAAACAGTAATATCTCCACATTGCAAGGTGCAATTCTGAAATTTTTTGCTTTTTCCTGCTAATCCTAGCATGATAAAGAAGATTCAAAGAGAGTGAGATGCCAGCTCCTTTCATTCAGTCAGTAGCTTCAAACATTTCTGGTATATGAAAAACATGTTTTTCAATGGCAAAAATCAATGAATATTGTAAATGCACAAACAGTAATATCTCCACATTGCACGGTGCAATTCTGAAATTTTTAGCTTTTTCCTGTTAATCCTAGCATGATAAAGAAGATTCAAAGAGAGTGAGATGCCAGCTCCTTTCATTCAGTCAGTAGCTTCAAACATTTCTGGTATATGAAAAACATGTTTTTCAATGGCAAAAATCAATGAATATTGTAAATGCACAAACAGTAATATCTCCACATTGCAAGGTGCAATTCTGAAATTTTTTGCTTTTTCCTGTTAATCCTAGCATGATAAAGAAGATTCAAAGAGAGTGAGATGCCAGCTCCTTTCATTCAGTCAGTAGCTTCAAACATTTCTGGTATATGAAAAACATGTTTTTCAATGGCAAAAATCAATGAATATTGTAAATGCACAAACAGTAATATCTAAACATTGCAAGGTGCAATTCTGAAATTTTTTGCTTTTTCCTGCTAATCCTAGCATGATAAAGAAGATTCAAAGAGAGTGAGATGCCAGCTCCTTTCATTCAGTCAGTAGCTTCAAACATTTCTGGTATATGAAAAACATGTTTTTCAATGGCAAAAATCAATGAATATTGTAAATGCACAAACAGTAATATCTCCACATTGCACGGTGCAATTCTGAAATTCTTAGCTTTTTCCTGTTAATCCTAGCATGATAAAGAAGATTCAAAGAGAGTGAGATGCCAGCTCCTTTCATTCAGTCAGTAGCTTCAAACATTTCTGGTATATGAAAAACATGTTTTTCAATGGCAAAAATCAATGAATATTGTAAATGCACAAACAGTAATATCTCCACATTGCACGGTGCAATTCTGAAATTTTTAGCTTTTTCCTGTTAATCCTAGCATGATAAAGAAGATTCAAAGAGAGTGAGATGCCAGCTCCTTTCATTCAGTCAGTAGCTTCAAACATTTCTGGTATATGAAAAACATGTTTTTCAATGGCAAAAATCAATGAATATTGTAAATGCACAAACAGTAATATCTCCACATTGCAAGGTGCAATTCTGAAATTTTTTGCTTTTTCCTGTTAATCCTAGCATGATAAAGAAGATTCAAAGAGAGTGAGATGCCAGCTCCTTTCATTCAGTCAGTAGCTTCAAACATTTCTGGTATATGAAAAACATGTTTTTCAATGGCAAAAATCAATGAATATTGTAAATGCACAAACAGTAATATCTCCACATTGCACGGTGCAATTCTGAAATTTTTAGCTTTTTCCTGTTAATCCTAGCATGATAAAGAAGATTCAAAGAGAGTGAGATGCCAGCTCCTTTCATTCAGTCAGTAGCTTCAAACATTTCTGGTATATGAAAAACATGTTTTTCAATGGCAAAAATCAATGAATATTGTAAATGCACAAACAGTAATATCTCCACATTGCAAGGTGCAATTCTGAAATTTTTTGCTTTTTCCTGTTAATCCTAGCATGATAAAGAAGATTCAAAGAGAGTGAGATGCCAGCTCCTTTCATTCAGTCAGTAGCTTCAAACATTTCTGGTATATGAAAAACGTTTTTCAATGGCAAAAATCAATGAATATTGTAAATGCACAAACAGTAATATCTCCACATTGCAAGGTGCAATTCTGAAATTTTTTGCTTTTTCCTGCTAATCCTAGCATGATAAAGAAGATTCAAAGAGAGTGAGATGCCAGCTCCTTTCATTCAGTCAGTAGCTTCAAACATTTCTGGTATATGAAAAACATGTTTTTCAATGGCAAAAATCAATGAATATTGTAAATGCACAAACAGTAATATCTCCACATTGCAAGGTGCAATTCTGAAATTTTTTGCTTTTTCCTGCTAATCCTAGCATGATAAAGAAGATTCAAAGAGAGTGAGATGCCAGCTCCTTTCATTCAGTCAGTAGCTTCAAACATTTCTGGTATATGAAAAACGTTTTTCAATGGCAAAAATCAATGAATATTGTAAATGCACAAACAGTAATATCTCCACATTGCACGGTGCAATTCTGAAATTTTTAGCTTTTTCCTGTTAATCCTAGCATGATAAAGAAGATTCAAAGAGAGTGAGATGCCAGCTCCTTTCATTCAGTCAGTAGCTTCAAACATTTCTGGTATATGAAAAACGTTTTTCAATGGCAAAAATCAATGAATATTGTAAATGCACAAACAGTAATATCTCCACATTGCAAGGTGCAATTCTGAAATTTTTTGCTTTTTCCTGCTAATCCTAGCATGATAAAGAAGATTCAAAGAGAGTGAGATGCCAGCTCCTTTCATTCAGTCAGTAGCTTCAAACATTTCTGGTATATGAAAAACATGTTTTTCAATGGCAAAAATCAATGAATATTGTAAATGCACAAACAGTAATATCTCCACATTGCAAGGTGCAATTCTGAAATTTTTGCTTTTTCCTGCTAATCCTAGCATGATAAAGAAGATTCAAAGAGAGTGAGATGCCAGCTCCTTTCATTCAGTCAGTAGCTTCAAACATTTCTGGTATATGAAAAACATGTTTTTCAATGGCAAAAATCAATGAATATTGTAAATGCACAAACAGTAATATCTCCACATTGCACGGTGCAATTCTGAAATTTTTAGCTTTTTCCTGTTAATCCTAGCATGATAAAGAAGATTCAAAGAGAGTGAGATGCCAGCTCCTTTCATTCAGTCAGTAGCTTCAAACATTTCTGGTATATGAAAAACATGTTTTTCAATGGCAAAAATCAATGAATATTGTAAATGCACAAACAGTAATATCTCCACATTGCAAGGTGCAATTCTGAAATTTTTTGCTTTTTCCTGTTAATCCTAGCATGATAAAGAAGATTCAAAGAGAGTGAGATGCCAGCTCCTTTCATTCAGTCAGTAGCTTCAAACATTTCTGGTATATGAAAAACATGTTTTTCAATGGCAAAAATCAATGAATATTGTAAATGCACAAACAGTAATATCTCCACATTGCAAGGTGCAATTCTGAAATTTTTTGCTTTTTCCTGCTAATCCTAGCATGATAAAGAAGATTCAAAGAGAGTGAGATGCCAGCTCCTTTCATTCAGTCAGTAGCTTCAAACATTTCTGGTATATGAAAAACATGTTTTTCAATGGCAAAAATCAATGAATATTGTAAATGCACAAACAGTAATATCTCCACATTGCACGGTGCAATTCTGAAATTCTTAGCTTTTTCCTGTTAATCCTAGCATGATAAAGAAGATTCAAAGAGAGTGAGATGCCAGCTCCTTTCATTCAGTCAGTAGCTTCAAACATTTCTGGTATATGAAAAACATGTTTTTCAATGGCAAAAATCAATGAATATTGTAAATGCACAAACAGTAATATCTCCACATTGCACGGTGCAATTCTGAAATTTTTAGCTTTTTCCTGTTAATCCTAGCATGATAAAGAAGATTCAAAGAGAGTGAGATGCCAGCTCCTTTCATTCAGTCAGTAGCTTCAAACATTTCTGGTATATGAAAAACATGTTTTTCAATGGCAAAAATCAATGAATATTGTAAATGCACAAACAGTAATATCTCCACATTGCAAGGTGCAATTCTGAAATTTTTGCTTTTTCCTGCTAATCCTAGCATGATAAAGAAGATTCAAAGAGAGTGAGATGCCAGCTCCTTTCATTCAGTCAGTAGCTTCAAACATTTCTGGTATATGAAAAACATGTTTTTCAATGGCAAAAATCAATGAATATTGTAAATGCACAAACAGTAATATCTCCACATTGCACGGTGCAATTCTGAAATTCTTAGCTTTTTCCTGTTAATCCTAGCATGATAAAGAAGATTCAAAGAGAGTGAGATGCCAGCTCCTTTCATTCAGTCAGTAGCTTCAAACATTTCTGGTATATGAAAAACATGTTTTTCAATGGCAAAAATCAATGAATATTGTAAATGCACAAACAGTAATATCTCCACATTGCAAGGTGCAATTCTGAAATTTTTTGCTTTTTCCTGCTAATCCTAGCATGATAAAGAAGATTCAAAGAGAGTGAGATGCCAGCTCCTTTCATTCAGTCAGTAGCTTCAAACATTTCTGGTATATGAAAAACATGTTTTTCAATGGCAAAAATCAATGAATATTGTAAATGCACAAACAGTAATATCTCCACATTGCAAGGTGCAATTCTGAAATTTTTGCTTTTTCCTGCTAATCCTAGCATGATAAAGAAGATTCAAAGAGAGTGAGATGCCAGCTCCTTTCATTCAGTCAGTAGCTTCAAACATTTCTGGTATATGAAAAACATGTTTTTCAATGGCAAAAATCAATGAATATTGTAAATGCACAAACAGTAATATCTCCACATTGCACGGTGCAATTCTGAAATTTTTAGCTTTTTCCTGTTAATCCTAGCATGATAAAGAAGATTCAAAGAGAGTGAGATGCCAGCTCCTTTCATTCAGTCAGTAGCTTCAAACATTTCTGGTATATGAAAACATGTTTTTCAATGGCAAAAATCAATGAATATTGTAAATGCACAAACAGTAATATCTCCACATTGCAAGGTGCAATTCTGAAATTTTTTGCTTTTTCCTGTTAATCCTAGCATGATAAAGAAGATTCAAAGAGAGTGAGATGCCAGCTCCTTTCATTCAGTCAGTAGCTTCAAACATTTCTGGTATATGAAAAACATGTTTTTCAATGGCAAAAATCAATGAATATTGTAAATGCACAAACAGTAATATCTAAACATTGCAAGGTGCAATTCTGAAATTTTTTGCTTTTTCCTGCTAATCCTAGCATGATAAAGAAGATTCAAAGAGAGTGAGATGCCAGCTCCTTTCATTCAGTCAGTAGCTTCAAACATTTCTGGTATATGAAAAACATGTTTTTCAATGGCAAAAATCAATGAATATTGTAAATGCACAAACAGTAATATCTCCACATTGCACGGTGCAATTCTGAAATTCTTAGCTTTTTCCTGTTAATCCTAGCATGATAAAGAAGATTCAAAGAGAGTGAGATGCCAGCTCCTTTCATTCAGTCAGTAGCTTCAAACATTTCTGGTATATGAAAAACATGTTTTTCAATGGCAAAAATCAATGAATATTGTAAATGCACAAACAGTAATATCTCCACATTGCACGGTGCAATTCTGAAATTTTTAGCTTTTTCCTGTTAATCCTAGCATGATAAAGAAGATTCAAAGAGAGTGAGATGCCAGCTCCTTTCATTCAGTCAGTAGCTTCAAACATTTCTGGTATATGAAAAACATGTTTTTCAATGGCAAAAATCAATGAATATTGTAAATGCACAAACAGTAATATCTCCACATTGCAAGGTGCAATTCTGAAATTTTTTGCTTTTTCCTGTTAATCCTAGCATGATAAAGAAGATTCAAAGAGAGTGAGATGCCAGCTCCTTTCATTCAGTCAGTAGCTTCAAACATTTCTGGTATATGAAAAACATGTTTTTCAATGGCAAAAATCAATGAATATTGTAAATGCACAAACAGTAATATCTCCACATTGCACGGTGCAATTCTGAAATTTTTAGCTTTTTCCTGTTAATCCTAGCATGATAAAGAAGATTCAAAGAGAGTGAGATGCCAGCTCCTTTCATTCAGTCAGTAGCTTCAAACATTTCTGGTATATGAAAAACATGTTTTTCAATGGCAAAAATCAATGAATATTGTAAATGCACAAACAGTAATATCTCCACATTGCAAGGTGCAATTCTGAAATTTTTTGCTTTTTCCTGTTAATCCTAGCATGATAAAGAAGATTCAAAGAGAGTGAGATGCCAGCTCCTTTCATTCAGTCAGTAGCTTCAAACATTTCTGGTATATGAAAAACGTTTTTCAATGGCAAAAATCAATGAATATTGTAAATGCACAAACAGTAATATCTCCACATTGCAAGGTGCAATTCTGAAATTTTTTGCTTTTTCCTGCTAATCCTAGCATGATAAAGAAGATTCAAAGAGAGTGAGATGCCAGCTCCTTTCATTCAGTCAGTAGCTTCAAACATTTCTGGTATATGAAAAACATGTTTTTCAATGGCAAAAATCAATGAATATTGTAAATGCACAAACAGTAATATCTCCACATTGCAAGGTGCAATTCTGAAATTTTTTGCTTTTTCCTGCTAATCCTAGCATGATAAAGAAGATTCAAAGAGAGTGAGATGCCAGCTCCTTTCATTCAGTCAGTAGCTTCAAACATTTCTGGTATATGAAAAACGTTTTTCAATGGCAAAAATCAATGAATATTGTAAATGCACAAACAGTAATATCTCCACATTGCACGGTGCAATTCTGAAATTTTTAGCTTTTTCCTGTTAATCCTAGCATGATAAAGAAGATTCAAAGAGAGTGAGATGCCAGCTCCTTTCATTCAGTCAGTAGCTTCAAACATTTCTGGTATATGAAAAACGTTTTTCAATGGCAAAAATCTATGAATATTGTAAATGCACAAACAGTAATATCTCCACATTGCAAGGTGCAATTCTGAAATTTTTTGCTAT
>NW_027369843.1:0-39960 GCF_046119375.1 Phyllobates terribilis
GAAGTGGTAAAGTTTTGAAGCTGAAAATTTCGAGGAAGAGGAGGTTTCTGTTGGAAGTCCGCGACGGCGGCCCAGAGTCCACGACCGTGGCCCAGAGCCCGCGACTGCGGTGATGGAGTCTGTTTTTCAGAAAATTTCAGAAGTACCGCCCGCGACCGCGGTTTTGACAACCACGACCACGGTCCAGAGAACCGTGACCGCGGTGATGAGCACTGTATTCTAGAAAGATCTTATGCCACTAACCACGACCGCAGGTCCACTTCTCGCGACCGCGTCTTGAACCTCAATAGAAACAAAGGTCTGAAGGAGCCAGAAGTGGAGGAAGAATATGAGGATTGTGGCGACTTCAAGCTGCGACAGGAGAATTACGTGAGGCCATACTTCCGTCCACTCTACTCGGAGAAGCCTCCCGCACCATTTCTCGAAGCACTAAAGACAGGCGGAGACCGGTCAATGACAAGGAGCTATTAGAAACATTCAACAAATGCAAGGTAAACATTCCTCTTCTTAAACTTGTCAAAAGTATTCCCATGTATGCAAAATTCTTGAAGGAGCTCTGCACGATCAAGAGGAATCAAAAGCTAAAGGGAAGAAAAAGGTGTAGGTCAGTGAGAGAGTGTATGTTGTCTTTCAGCAGAAGGTAGCTAAGAAGTGCAGCGATCTAGGTATGGTTAGCATTCCTTGTGTGATTGGTGAGACTAAGATTGATAGGGCCATGCTAGATTTGGGTGCTTGTATCAATGTTCTGCCTTACTCGTTATTGAAAATGCTAGGCCTAGGACCCTTGAATGAAACAAGGATTGTGATTCAACTAGCTGACAGGTCAACAGTTTACCCGAAAGGGATAGTCGAGGATGTGTTATTTATGGTAGATAGTCTCATTTTCCCTGTTGATTTCTGTGTGCTAGATATGGAAAATGATAATCAAGTCGCACCTATCCTTTTGGGTAGACTTTTTATGAAAGCGGCTAATACTAAGATAGATCTAGCAAGTGGGTCGCTTACACTTGAGTTTGATGGGGAAGTAGTGAGTTTTCAAATATATGAAGCTATGAAACATCCCTTGAATGATAACTCACTTTTCTCCGTAGATATTATTAACCCTATTGTGCAAGAAACTTTTAATTTATGTGGGGTTGGTTGTAAAATCTATAATGGAGAATAGTATAGTTGCACCTTGTGAGCATGATATAGAGTTGAATTCTGAATTGCATGAGGTACTGGCCCAGCTTCATGCCCCGGGTACTCTTTCGGCCGGTGGGTCCACGTTACTAACTTTGGAGAACGAGAGACCACTTCCTTCTGTTGTGCAGGCACCCACTATTGATTTACAAGAGCTACCTATGCATCTGAAGTGCACGTTTCTGGGAAAAGAAGATACTTTGCTCATCATCATCTCTAGTGCACTGACGAGCGATCAAGAGGAAAGGATGGTTCAAGTTTTGAAAGACAATATTACGGCGCTTGGATGGACCATCGCCGACATCAAGGAAATAAGCCCTTCCACTTTCATGCACCGGATTCTCCTAGAAGATGGGGCCAATCCGAGCCATCAACCTCAGCGACGATTGAATCCTCCCATGATGGAGGTGGTCAAGAAAGAGGTGCTGAAGTTGTTATCTGTCGATATGATCTACCCAATTTCGGATAGCCGATGGGTCAGCTTTGCGCAGGTTGTTAAGAAGAAGGGTGGGATCACAGTGGTAGAGAATGAAGCCGACGAGATGGTCCCACAAGGGTTGGCGAGTCTGCATCAACTACCGCAAGCTAAACGCGGTGACTCGTAAGGATCACTCTCCCCTCCCTTTTATTGACCAAATGCTAGAATGTCTTGCAGGTCGCCCAGTCTTTTGCTTTCTCGATGGATATTCGGGATACTTCTAGGTGGCCATAGCGCCAGAAGACCAAGAGAAGACCACCTTCACATGCCCTCTTGGCACCTTTGCATACCGCAGAATGTCATTCGGTTTGTGTAATGCACCCGGTACCTTCCAAAAATGTATGGTGAGTATCTTCTCTGAGTTATTTGAAATTTTTATTGAGGTATTCATGGATGACTTTGCAGCACACGGGGACTCGTTTGATGCGTGTTTGCATAATTTGACATTAGTGCTTAAAAGATGTGTTGATACTAACTTAGTCTTAAATTCAGAAAAATGTCATTTTATGGTCAATCATGGGATTTCTCTAGGTCACATAGTCTCTTCAAAAGGTATTGAGGTCGATAAGGCAAAGATTGATGTAATTCGATCTTTTCCCTATCCTACTAATGTGCGTGAAGTGCGTTCTTTTCTAGGCCATGCAGATTTCTATCGCAGGTTTATTAAAGACTTTTCCAAGATCGCGACACCTCTCTGTGAGCTATTAAAGAAAGAAGTGACTTTTGATCTTACCGACAAGTGCAAGTGTGCATTTGATACTTTGAAGTCACATCTCACAGCTGTGCCCATCATCAAAGCGCCAGATTGGTCTCTCCCTTTGAGATCATGTGCGACGCTAATGATTACGATGTGGGAGCCGTTCTTGGGAAGAAATCCGGCAAGCAATGAATGTTATCTACTATGCCTCGATGACCTTGAATGGTGCTGAAAAGAACTACTCAACCACCGAGAATGAGCTATTAGATGTGGTCTACGCCTTGGACAAATTCCGACAATGTTTACTTGGCGCAAAGGTTATCATCCACACTGACCATCTCATGGTGAAGAAAGAATAAAAGCCTAGACTCATCCGGTGGATTCTCCTATTGAGTGAGTTTGATGTTGAGATCCGGGACAAGAAAGGGTCCGAAAATCTAGTAGCTGACCACTTGAGTCGGATTGTTCATGATGGAGGTGAAGAAGCAAGTCCGGGGCTTGGAAATTTTCCGGACAAGGCCCTATTTCGAGTAGATTCTACTGAGAGTAGACCGCGACCGCGGCCATCCACCCGCGACCGCGGCCTTCTGTTATGGAAAACAGAAGCAAAGATCGCCAAGACCGTGATCACGGACCATACTACCACGACCGCGTCCCATACGTCCGTGAACGCGGACCTCATTACCGCGACAACGGCTATGGCTACTGCTGACCCGGCAGTTCTGTTGATGTAAGCCCAGATTTTTGCGCTCAAAGCATTCAAACCATGGTACGCAAGCTTGGTGAACTTCAATGTGAGAAGAGAGTTCCCTCCCAACTACATTAAGGCCCAAAGAGACAAGATCAAGAGCGAGGCCAAATACTATGTGTGGGATGATCCCTATCTATGAAAGCATTACGTCGACAAGGTAATCCGGAGATGTCTCCTAGATAACGAGGTACAGTTTGTCCTTACATTTTTCCATTTTTATGCATGCGAGGGTCATTTTGGGCCGAATAAAACGGCTAAGAAAGTGTTATACAGCGGATTCTATTGGCCACACATCTTTAGGGATGCTTATGCCTTTTGCAAAGCTTGTGACCGGTGTCAAAGAGTTGGGAAAATCTCCCGGAAGAATGAGATGCCGCAAACACCATTGATCTTTTGAGAGATCTTTGATGTTTGGGGGATTGATTTCATGGCGCCTTTTCCCAACTCTTTTGGGTATATCTATATATTGTTTGCGGTGGACTATGTTTCCAAGTGGGTGGAAGCAAAGGCCACTAGAACTGATGACTCGAAGGTAGTGTCAACTTTCTTATGGGAGAACATCTTTTCTTAATTTGGGATTCCCAAAGCTCTTGTGAGTGATAGGGGAACTCATTTCTTGAATAGAACGATGAGTGCCCTTCTTAATAAATATGGCGTTACCCATACAGTTTCTACCGTTTATCATCCACAGAGCAATGGACAAGCTGAAGTGTCCAACCAGCAAATCAAAGGTGTTCTCGAGAAGACGGTGGCACCTAACCAAAAGGATTGGAGTCTTCACCTAGACGAAGCACTTTGGGCTTACCGAACCGCTTACAAGACTCCCATCGGAATGTCCCCGTATCGACTCTTGTTTGGGAAGGGATGTCATCTGCCGATGGAGTTAGAGCATAGAGCTTGGTGGGTGGTACAAAATACAATATGGAGCTAGATGCTACAGGAGAGAGCCGGAAGTTGCAATTGCACGAATTAGAAGAAATACGCAGGGAGGCGAATGAGAATGCAACTATCTACAAGGAGAAGACGAAGGCTTGGCATGACAAACACATCATGCGCAAGGACTTCAAGCTTGGGTACAAGGTACTCCTATATAATTCTCGTCTTCAACTTTTTCCAAGAAAATTGAGATCCAGGTGGAGTGGGCCCTATGTGGTGGCGCAAGTATTTTCTCATAGGGCCGTCGAGCTCTTTAATAAAGACAATCACTAAATTCAAGGTTAATGGTCAAAGGTTAAAACTTTACCATGAAGGCTTTCCCATCGAGGTTAATGAGAAGTTGACTCTAGAGGACCCACGACCCCATAACTGATTGATCGGACCACGTCGATCCACGACGGTAACCAAGGCACTCATCGGGAGGCAACCCAAGGTAAATTCTTACATCTTTATTTAAAATATATATATAAAAAAACCAGGCAAGTAAAATTGGAATGAGAGGAAAAGGTGGGTGCATGAAAAAGAAAAAATATTGTAAAAATAAATAAATAAATAACATTGAAGAATCGGTGAAATTCCACTAGAAGAAAAACCGCGGTCGCGGGACCATCTACCGTGGCCGCGGCCGTGGCCTTGAGATTTGCAAAGAGGAAAAAACAGAGGAGAAGACCGCGGTCGTGGATCCATCTACCGCGGCCTTGAGGGTCTGTCAAAAAAAATCATGTACGGGCCAAAACAAAAGAAGAAAAATATATAAATCAAAACACCAAAACTACCACACGCACAGCTGTCCCTAACACTCCCTCTCTTCCCTCACTTTCTTCCTCCTTCAATCCTCCAGAACACAAACCCTCCCAAACTCTCAAGCCCTCAAATTCACCATTGTTACCATCACTCCTTCTTCTTTCTCTCAAACTCATCCCTCTAATCTCTACACACAATCTCTCACCTCATTCCTCCTTCTCCTCACAGGAAACCCTCCATCTCTCAAAAAACCCAAATTCACAATCCTCAAAAAATCACCATCACCACTCCTCAATCAAGCCACCCTTCACCGGATTTGAAGAAATCAATTGTTGAAGATTAGAGGGCAGATCCGGCGGGGAAACACTCACTATCGACCACGAAATTGACGTCCGTGACCGCAAAAATAGCACCCGCGACCGCGGCTATTCTCGTTCTCCAGAAACTCGCTGACCCGATAACTGCGACCGTAGTTCAAGGACCCACGACCGCGGCCTTCAGTTCTGCAACTTTTACTTTTGCAGTAATCTTCTATTTGTAGGGACTTTACATTTCGTGGCGGTGTCCATTTAACTATATTTGCTGGAATTTTTGTTGTACTGTGTGGATTTCCTCTGTTGCTTGTGGATATTTGTGATTTGAGATATGGCACCAAAGAGAGCGCGTCTTTCTACCCAAGCGCAGGCCCGAATGGAACAACTTTAGAACAGGGAGGTGTTATCTACGAAATTCTTTTACATCCCAATTCTACAGGAGTTGGGATTATTCGAAAGTACGCGCAATATGCTTCATAAAGTTGGGTTGGGCAACCTCATATTCCTAAACGCCCCTACCCACCTACACTTGACGAGGACCTTCCTCGTGTCGGTGCGCGTCTGCCACTTGGGAGAGCACAGTGACATCCTTGAGGGGATCGAATTCTATGCCAACGGGAAAATGCATAGTCTGGACGCGGATCAGGTACGCGTGGCCCTAGGGATCACCAGCCAATGGACTCCCGACTGGTATGCACCACCACCGGGCCGCGCACATAAATTTTTCTGGTTGGATGTGACCGGAAAAGAATATGCGACAAACGACAATTATAACTACAATATTTCTCATCCTCCCCTTAGGTTGGCTCACAAAGTGTTGAGCATGTGCTTCTTTGTTCAAGGGGAGGTTAACAAGGCATGTCTCCTACACGTCCAGTACCTTCGATGTTTTTCTATGGAGTGCAAGGTGGTCCCGGACTGGGCCAATCTCTTTGTTCGTATGTGCCTAGAGAAGAGAAATGCTACTAGGGGTAAGCTCGCCATGTGCGGGATAATTTCATTGCTAGTCCAGGCTGCGAATGAGATCGGGTCGCTTTCTGAGAAAGACAGCCATGGCAAGACAAAAAGGGGGTCGTAAAAATACGACAAAACGTGGTTACTCAAGGAGGACTTGCTAGAGCCCTGCCCGGAAGGCGGGTACTATTGGAAATATGGAAGAGGCCACACCCTTAGAATAGTCCCCCCGCGCCCAATCCAATACGGCCCGGTTGCCACCTTCTACATCCCTCCAGACGTCTAGGTGCACGAGCATCAGGCCGCACTTGCACCGCCGTGATGAACAACAGCTCGCCACCCGCATGCCGCCAACTCTTCCAGCTCTCGCGCGCCGCGCTCTAATGATATGGTGGATCGTATTTTCTAGCGGCTGGACCTATTGGACGCCACCACCCTACAACACTTCACCTCCCTCGCTGATAGAATGGGGAGGCTCGAGCTACATGTGTAGAGCACCGATCAAAACCAACAAGGTCTCCGCCAGGAGATTGAGGAGGTTCGAAGAGGAGTGGCAGATGTTTGGGAGGAGCATACACGCACTCAAGGGTTCTAACAAACCTTCTATGACTACGAGCAGGCCAATAGGGGTAGTATTTTGTACATCACCCACCTCCACCTCCTTCGGGCCAGTATTAGTATGTCTTCTTTCCCTTCTCTTTTATATAGAGACCTCTTTTGCTACATTGAGGACAATGCGCTGTTCAAGTATGTGGAGGGTGATTAGACTTATTTTTATGCTTTTGTAGTCGTTTTATGTTATTGTGTCATTATTTGAGTCTGTTTGTGTGAGGTGATAGGTAGTTCTACTCTTGAGTTGGTTGATTGAGTCTGTTTTTCTTCTGCTAAGATTGAGTCTTGTGAGAGGTTAATGAAAAGATTGGAGTCTGTAATTATTGAATTTCCAAAATTTTAAAGAAAAAAATGAAAATTGAAGAAAAATAATTGCATAAATCCTGGGCTAGGTCGAAAACCCGACAGGACGACCTGAATTAGAAGCAGGTAGTCCATGCGGCTCTAGGTCGGGAAATATTTGGACTTGAAAGATGTAAGTGTTGATGAGCCTTGAAAAGAATAGAGCGTGTCTGGTTGAAAACCCGAGAGGGCGCTAGAGCAAGAATTGGAGTGTAAAAGAAATGAGTGTCTTAGGATGGTTACTTCTTCTACATTATTTTGATGGCGCTGAAGACATATGAAGGGTATTGGAAGGATTGTCTCGGGGTTTAGGATTCACCAGGAATGGATAAGGAGTTAGTTTACCTTACTTCTTTTCTTTTCATCACTTTTGAGCTATATTGCATATTCATGTTGCATGATCATCATTCCTATTGACATATTTATTGCATTTTCATGGTGGTTGTATTAGACTAGGAATAGATTCTTATTTGGGAGTTTGATGCATATTGTTGTAGTTGTGCTATGTAGATTTTTGAATTAGGATTGGTGGTTGTTGGCATGATGTTCATATCTATTTAATGGTTTAGGTCATCATTTGAAGAGCAGGAATAAGAAGTGTGTTAAGTGAGAGGGTGACTTATGTTTATTTTTGCCCATTATACATTCACGTAGCCTTAGAGGAGATTAGGAGTCCACTGGTGCTTAAATCACGTCACTTGATTACTATGGAGTGGTGTCATATGAAGTGGAGATATAAGGATCGAATTGGGTAGGTCACCTTGGAGAGATAAGAAGTTAGACCGGAGTTAGGTTAGTGATACTTGCTACACACTTGGAGTTGGGAGACATAACCGTTAGTGGATCTTCCCGTGCTTACTGCAGACCTTTGGGCTTATTGGAGGGGTGAGCGACATTTTGCTTACTCGAGGACGAGCAAGGTTTATGTATGGGGATATTTGATAGAGAGATTCCATACAGCGTAACTAACGGTTATTACCATAGATTTATTGGTGTTTAGGAGTTTGGCGGGCGCATTTCCGGAATCCGGCTTGGAGTGTATATTATGTGGATTTGCGGGAAGCTCGAGAGCGTTTTATGGCACTACCATGGAGCTAGAGTGAAGAAGTGCCAAGAAGAGATGGGCGTAGTTGAAGACCCAGGAATGTCGGACGACGCATCCCGGAACCAAAGCTGAAGAAAATATGTTATGTGGAGAAGACCTCGACCGCGGGTCTGACATCCGCGACCGCAGTTAACAGTCAGAGAAGAATACTGCAGAGAAGAAGACTGCGGCCGCGGGTGGAGCAGACGCGGTCGCGGGCGGCAGAAAGTTGTTCAAAACCGAGATCTTGGAATTTCCTTCCGGGATTTATTTTATCCAAATATTTTCTAAACTTTTTTTGTTTATTTATTCTATTCGATTATTTTCCTAAGACATATAAATAGTTTTTAGGTTTTATTTGGGGAGGATCTTACTTTATCATCTAGCCTCCTCCCTTTGAGTTTTATCATCGTTCTTGAGATTATGATGAACTAAACATTTCATGGTTCACTTTGAGGATTTAAGCCTTTGGATCTTATTGTATTATGAGTTTCTAAACACTTATGTTCTATTTCAATTGAGGATTGTTTCATTATCTCTTGTTCTTGAATTTATCATTGATTGATATTGATTTTATCTAGGTCGAGAACTAGGTTGATTGATATTGTTCATATTGCTAGGTTTAGACAATTCTATTTGAAAAATCTTTCCTTTTCGTAGCAATCATAATTTTCATAAACTATTTGTGAGTGCTTATTGTGTAGAGATTCTGAATTCATGTCAAGTATCGGTGATTCGCCAATGTTATTGCGTGAACCTGCTTATCTTTGATCTTAATGCTATTCTATTATTGAATCTTGGGATTTCCTTTATTATAATTGAATAAGGGTTTCAAGGACTATTTGGACTAGTTGCTTTATTAGAAAAAAGAGTAGGACAACCAATTGAATGTTTATGAGCATAAGTTATTAGGATTCGATGATCAATGTGCTTGTCTAATATGCTGATTTCTGATAAGTGAGCGTTTCCCATCATTATTCACACAACCCAACGTTATTCTGCTAGCTTAGCTGTGTTGTTACGAATTAAACAACAACCCCCCCCCCCCATTGGTTACAAGTTAGTTACACCAATCGATATAGATTGTACTCGGGCTCTCTAGGGATTAGTGACAGATGATTAAGGTCGTTGTCCCTATCAAAGATACCCAACTAAAGAATCCACTAGTAAAGTGGTAAGTAGGGGTCGAATCCCAAGAGAGCCTGAGAATAGTTTATATCAATCTTTGTAACTAAGTAAGTAACCAATGGGGGGTTTTAATGCAATTCTAACTAAACTAAACTATTGCTAAACAAACTAATCGTTGGGTTGTAAATAATGATGGAAGCGCTCACTTATCAGAAATCAGCACATTGGATAAACACATTGATCATAGAATTCTACTAACTTATGCTCATAAACATTCAATTGGTTGTCCTACTCTTTGTTCTAATATAGAAACTAGTCCAAATAGTCATAAAAACCCTTATTCTCACTATAACCAAGAAAATCCCAAGATTCAATAGTAGGCGGCTTTAAGATCAAAGATAAGCAGGTTCATGCAATACCACTGGCAAATTGCCGATACTCGACATGAATTCAATATCTCTATCCTATAAACAATCCCAAATAGATCATGCAAATAGAACTTGCTACCAAAGGTGAAGACTTTTCAAATAGAATTATCTAAACCTAGCAATCTGAATAAATATCAATCAACCTAGTTGCGCACCTCGATGAAATCAATATCAATCATTATTCAATCAAGCACAAGGGTTAAAGAAACAATCTTTCAATTGAAATAAAGCATAAGTGTTAAGAAACTCACAATGATAATTAATCCAAGGCTTCAATCCTCAAAGCAAACAAAGGGGGATTTAGTTCTTCATAATCTCTAAGAACAATGAATAAACTAGAATGGAGGCAAAAGGGGAGAAAAGTGGGAGAGAAACTCTTCCCAATAAAACCTAAACTATATATGTCTTAGAAAATAAGATTAGAAAAGAATAAAATAACTAAAATAAATAAATTGGTTGGAAGAAAAAAGATCTCGGCCAAAAATAACCAAATTCGGCCCATTAAGCCCGTCGTGACCCGCGGTCGCGGCTAGCTTCTGCAGAAAGTGATATCCGTAGAATTGCCATAATTTTTTACTCATAACTTCGAATGAGCTCATCTTTTGAGGTCATCAAGTAGACTTCACTATCTAACTCTTCGAATTGGAATAACCTCAATCAGACATTGGATCAGGGAGAATGAGCCATCTGAACTCAGCTCAATATCTCAGCACTTCTTCTCAACACTTCTTCTCTTCTCTTCAATGGTCGAAGCGCGTCTTCGACCCTCTTCTCCTGGTGTCTTCTCTTGTAACTTTTTATACTTCTACTACACTCCGAAGTAGTACCATAAATGCTCTTGAACCTCCGTAAATCCATATAGTATGCTCTTTATGCCGGATTCCGGAAACGCGCTCATCAAGCTCCTAAACACCAATAAAACTATACTAATAACCATTAGTTACATCGTCTGGAATCTCTCTATCAAATCTACCCATACTTAAACCTTGCTCGTCGTCGAGTAAGAAAAATATCGCCCACCCCTCCAATAGCTCAAAGGTCTGTAGTAAGCACGGAAAGATCTACTAACGGTTATATCTCCAAACTCCAAGTGTGTAGCAAGTATCTCTAACCTACTCCAGTCTAAACTCCTTATAGCTCCAAGGTGACCTACCCAATTCCCTCCTTATATCTCCACTTCATATGACACCACTCCGTAGTAACCAAGTGATGTGTTTTAAGCACATGTGGACTACTAATCTCCTCTAAGGCTGCGGGAATGTATAATAGGCATAAAAAAACATAAATCCGATTCACCCACTCGCTTAACACACTTCTTATTCCTCCCTTCATATTGATGACCTAAACCACTAAATATATATAAACATCATGCCAACAACCACCAATCCTAAGTAAAACAAATCCGCATAGCCCAACCATAACAATATGCATCAAACTCCAAGATAAGAATCTAATCCTAGTCTAACACAACAGCCATGAGAATGCAACAAAAATGTGAAATAGGAAATATAGTGTAACATGAATATGCAATATAGCTCAAAAGTGATGAAAATAAAGGTAATAAGGCAATACTAACTCCTTGTCCCTCCTGGTGAATCCTACGTCCCGAAACAATCCTTCAAGCACCCTTCTTATGTCACCGACTCCAATAAATAGTGTACAAGAAGTAACCATCCTAAGACACTCATTTCTTTTACACTCCAATTCTTGCTCTGGCGCCCTTTCGGGTTTTCACCGGACACTCTCTATTCTTTTCAAGGCTCATCAATAACTCACATCTCTCAAGTCCAATTATTTCCCGGCCTAGAGCCGCATGGACTACCTGCTTATTACTTAGGCCGCCCTTTAGGGTTTTCGACCTATCCCGGGATTTATATATCTTTAATTTTTTTCAGCTTTTTTCTTCTTTTTTTTCAAAATTCTGTGATTACAGACTCCATAAACTCAAAACTTTAGCAAAATTCCGATCATCCTCACAATAGACTCAATAGATGCTCAATAACATAAAATAACTAAATAAACTTAGAAGTAGGTCTAGTCACCCTCCCCATACTTGAACAGTGCATTGTCCTCAATGCAGTAAAAGAGGACTCGATAGAAAAGGAAAGGCAGGAAAACCTACTAGTATGGGTCTGCTCCTCCGGAATCTTGAAACTGAACCGCGGGCGCGGTTTCCTCTACTGGTGTTCTTTTCACCCATACTTCGTTGGAACTTTGAATTATATATTTTTTTGATTTTTTTTATATATATTTTTTTTCTCAGGCACCCACCTTTTTCTCTCTTTCCATTTTTACTTGCCTGGGTTTTTTTTCTGTTTTTTTTAAGATAAAGTTGTAGGAAATTACCTTGGGTTGCCTCCCGAGCAGCGCCTTGGTTACCGTCGTGGCTCGACATCGTGCTCTAACTTGTTCACCCGTGATCACTTGATCCCTTCCGGATCGCATCGTCTAGCAGCAGCTTCTTGAACCATGGATGGAAAGGTTTGAACCTTAGACCATTCTCTTCCTTAACTACCCATTTTTTCTTGGATTTCTTTTGCTTCTTCTTGGCCCCTTTTCCTTCCCCATACTTAGTCGATTTGTCGGGGGGTGTTTTCACCTCGTTCTCCACCTGCACAACAGACTTAGCAGAAAACTTCTTCTTCTTCTTCTTCTTGGTCTTTGGAGAGGCATTCGCTATATTCAACAAAGGTAGGTCTGGCGGCTTAATGGTGGTGGGAACCTGCACAGCAGAACTAACATAAACCTCCCTAGGAGGGATTAGTATGGTGGGGCCACTGCCCAAAGTAGAATTAGGGAGGGGGTGCGCAATGCATCCGAACATAGTTTGGGGGGTTTAATAACCTTATCGATAGAGAATACTGAGTTATTATCTGGGGGTTGTGTCGTAGTTTCATATATGTTAAAACTAACAACATCCCCGTCAAACTCGAGTGTAAGTGCCCCGGTGTCTAGATCTAATTTAGTTTTGGTTGTTCTCGTAAAGGATCTACCCAGAAGGATAGGTGCAGCCTGCGCATTATGGTTCATATCTAACACATAAAAATCCGCAGGAAATACAAGATTATCCACCATAACAGACACATCTTTGACTACCCCTTTCGGGTAAACTCTAGACCTGTCAGCTAGCTGAATTACAATTCTTGTTTCATTCAGGGGTCCTAGTCCTAGAGACTTATATAATGAATACGACAGAACATTAATAGAAGCACCCAAATCTAGCATGACCCTATCAATTTTAGTCTTACCGATAGTACAAGGAATACTAACCATACCTGAATCCGAGCACTTAGTCGCTATCTTCTGCTGGATGGCCACAAAAACTCTCTCGCTCACCTGCACCTTTTGTTTCCCTTTCAGCTTCTGGTTCCTCTTCATGGTGCAGAGCTCCTTCAAGAACTTAGCATAACGAGGAATACTTTTAACGAGGTGATAGGAGCTTATTATATGGTGTAACTAGCGACCATTAGCTTAGGATTAGTGGTGTTTAGGTGCTTATTGAGTGGTATTCCCGGATTCTAGTATGATTGTTCACTTATAGATTTGCGGGATGCTCTTAAGCGTTATTATGTCGTATTGTATTATGGAGATCCTATTTGTACTCACTTTTAGTGCATTTGGGACGGAGCTAGAGAGAAGACGACCAGACCTACACCCATGGAGAGCTGAGAGGCGAAGCCGAGCTGCATCGGAAGCTTGCAGAAGACGAAGACTAGTCCGAGAGAAGGTTTCAAGAAGAAGTCTCGGTCGAGACTTTGGAGTCTCGGTCAAGAGTTTCACTCGAAGAAGAAATAGCGGTCGTGACTATAAAGTAGCGATCGTGACTTTGCCTCGACATGGATGTATCGATCGTGACCTAGAAGTAGCGGCCGCGACTTGAGACGTTCCTGAGAGATTGGTGAAAAGTAGCGACCGCGACCCTGAAGGTAGCGACCGCGACTTTTGGCGGACCCGGCCCAAATTGCAGATTTAAGCCCGGGATTTATCAGATTTTGTTAGTTTTTTCCATTTTATTCATTTATTCTTAGTTATTTTATTCCTTAGAGGTTGGACCCTATATATACCTCTAGTTTTTTAGGTTAGAGGAGATCTTTTGCCACTTTACATTCAAGTTCTTAGAAATTCAGCCACCAAGAGGAAAGCTGCCACCTTTCTACCATCTTCTACCTTCAATCCTGGTTAGTTTATCCATCATCATGTATAGCTTTCTCTTGGCTATGTCTGGCTAAGTTCCTACGAGTTCACTCTTAGGTTGAGGCCATTGTTCTAGGAATTGTTTGTGAGAATTCTATGTTTATGTTCTAATAATAAGTTTAGCATTGTTTTATTTTCTCTTGTGCTTATTGTCATTGATTGGTATTGATTTTATCTAGGTTCGAAACTAGGTAGATTTATATTCATTCATACTGTTAGGCTTGATAATTCAATTTGAAAAGTCTTGTCTTTTAGGTAGCAATCAGAATTAGCATAGACTATTTGCAAGTGCTTCTTTTGTAGAGATTATAAACCTGTGTCGAGTATCGGTGATTTGCCAATGGTATTGCATAGGCCTACATATCTTTGATCTTTATGATGTTGAGTAGTTGAACCTTAGGATTTCTTTGGTTATTGCATACAACAAGGGTTTCTAGGACTATTTGGACTAGTTGCTATTTACGAACAAAGAGTAGGACAACTAGATTATTTATTTAAAAGAACATAACTTTATTAGAATTCGATGATCAACTTTCCATAAGAGTAATGTGCTGAGACTGAAAGAGTGAGCTTTTCATTGTTATAAGTTTACAAAGAATCCAACAAATTTCGGTTACTATTGCTTTCGACAAATTTACAAACCAAACCCCCTTGTTACTTTTGGTAACACGCTTGAAAGAAACTATCGTTTGTGGCTCCCTGTGGAATCGACTCCGACTTACCACTTAACTAGTGGATAGTAGTTGGATTTATCTTTGACAGGATCAACGACAGATAAAACGCCTGTCAAATTTTGGCACCGTTGCCGGGGAGCCAACTGTCATAGTTTGTTTCTTTGTGTGTTATCTTGGTCCACACACGAGCCACTAATTCAGATTTACTTGATTTTATTCCAGAGATAGAGCGGGTGCATTTATGCAATCTACGACAATCTCTACAGAATTTGGTAATCGAATCAATGGCGGCCAAAACGTTGAGAGAGCTTACAGACCCAGATCTGACGCAACAACGTCTAGGAGTGACGCCACCTGCCCTGAATAATGGCGTCACGTTCGAACTTAAGACCGGCTTCATCAACTTATTGCCGAAGTTTCATGGATCAGCTGGGGAAGACCCAATTATGCATTTAAGCGAGCTCCACGACATTTGCAGCTGTAGCAAACCAAATAACGTCACCGACGAGCAAATTCAAGATGAGAGCCTTTGATCTTACGCTGAAAGACAGCGCGCGCCAGTGGTATTACTTGCTGCCCACCGGAAGTATCGACACATGGGAAAAGCTTCACAAAGCCTTCCTCAACAAATATTTCCCGTCCAAGAAGGCGGTTGCACTAAAAAGGGCGATAGCAATGGTGGAACAACAGGACGCTGAGACTATTATATGACTACATGGAGAGGTTCGCAAGACTATGTGCGAGCTGCCCATTTCATGGCTTCGAGGAGAAGGACCTGGTAACCCACCTTTATAATGGGTTGTTAGATAATGAGAGACGATTGGTGGATGCTGCGTGCAACGGGAGCGTGCTGAATTTGACTCCCGCCGAAGCCAGAGCGCGATTGAACGAGATTGCCGAGGGCACGAGGAGCTTCGGAAGGACGTATGCACGCAAGGGAGCCAATGTTGTGAGCTCCGGAGAGCCAGAATGGAAGAGCGAAATAGCTGAGCTCAAGAGTATGATAAAGAGCCTCGCCGTTGGTAATACGAAGCCTACGAGAGTTTGCGGTATTTGTGCAGACGAGACCCATCCCACCGATATGTGTCCACAGCTCCAGGACCATACTATCGCAGAGGTGCACGCTATAGGAGGATTCGGACCTCCTCGTCCTTGCTTCGAGAACAACAACAATAATTATAACCAGCGAGAGGGAAACTACAATCCGAGAGGGAATGACCATCCCGGATTTAGGTGGGGAGATTCATCCAGGGCGCAGAACAGGCCGCTCCAATTCAGCAATCAATACCGTGCGCCATACCAACCAAGGAATGAGGATCCATCGCTGAGGGAGATGATCGAGTCCTTGTCCAAGCATTTCACAGCCCATGTGCAAACAACGGAGTCAAGTATAAGGAGCTTAGAGAAGCAAGCGGCGCAGATAGCGGAGGCGGTGAACAATCTTCAACAGTAGGGATCGGGAAAGTTACCATCTCAGGCTGTGGCAGCACCGCGAGAAAATGTAAGTGTCATCTCGACTGTAGGAGAGCTAAGGCCCGGTGAAAAGGAGAAGGAGGATGAATCTGCAGAAAAGTCGCGACCGCTACACGAGAGTCAATACCGCGACATTCACCCCGAGAGAAACTCGCTATCGCTACATCAGATTCTCGACCGCGACATTGGCTTCGAGGAGAACTCGTGACCGCGACTCCAAAGTAGCGATCGAGAAGGCGGTGATCCAAAATTTTCCGAAAAGAGTAGCGACCACGACATTGATTCTGGACCGCGACTTTCTGAGGACGACGCTCGGAATGACGCAGAGATCTTCAAAAGGTTCGGGAAGTGCCAGGGAAACCAATATCTACTCCAACTCGCCAAAAAGGTACCCCGCTTTGCTACGCGTTTGAAGGAGATGTGCACTAAGAAAGCAACCAAGAGGCTGCAAGGGAGGCAGCAGGTCCAGGTAAGCGGAAGGGTCTCCGCAGCCATTCAACCGACAATGGCTACTAAGCGCGTAGACCCAGGAATGGTGACCATCCTGTGCACCATAGGTACAACTAAAATTGATAAAGCCATGTTAGATTTAGGAGCCTCGATAAATGTTCTACCTTTCTCAATTTATTAATTATTAAATCTAAGACGCATGAGTAAAACAGGAATAGTTTTGCAATTAGTCGATGGATCGACGATCTACCCGAGAGGGTTGGTCAAAGATGTGTTGGTTCAAGTAGAAAACCTTGTATTTCCTGTAGATTTCTATGTTCTGGATGATAAATATGAAAAGCATGCCACACCTGTCCTGCTAGGTAGACCGTTTATGCGGATGTCTAAGACTAAGATAGATTTAGATACCGGGGCGTTGATGCTCGGATTTAATGGGGAAGCTGTTAAATTTAATATATTCGGTACTAAACCACAACCCCTAGATGAAAGCTCTGTGTTTTGCATAAATGATGTCATAAAAATCTCCGAACTTGAAACTGATGTTGTTTTGGGCAGTGGCCCCACCTCGCTAACCAAACAGGGAAAGAAACCTGCTAAGCTGTTGTGCAGGTACCCAAGAAAGCGAAAGGAAAGGCGAAAGGTCGAGCCAAGAACAAGTGTGGGGAGAAGAAAACGGAGAAGAAACCCAAACAAGTGTGGGTAGTGAAAGAGGAGAATGGTCTAAGGTTCAAACCTTTCCATCCATGGTTTAAGAAATTACTGATGGACGATGCGATTCGTAAAGGATTGAAAAACGTTAAATGAGTTGTTGTACGTCGTGCCGCGACGTTAAACAAAGGCGTTGACCGGGAGGCAACCCGGGGGATTTTTACTAACCTTAATCCCATTTGTTTGTTTTGTTTGTGTCATTAGAGAGTCTAAGGAGTCAGCAGGGAGAAGCTATTTGTGGAGTAAAACCGACTAAACCCCCGAAATCACTCAAGTCGCGGTCGCGACCCGATAAGTCTCGACCGCGACTTTACCCCCGAGGAGAAGTAGCGATCGCGACCCAATAAGTCTCGACCGAGACGACGGTCCCCGACTTTGCGAAAAAAAATTCCAAAAATATCTCGACCACGAAGTGATTGCGGTATTTCCCCCTTCCTTATGTTATGAGGTCCTCTTTTGCTGCATTGAGGAAAATGCACTGTTCAAGTGTGGGGAGGGAATTACCGTACTGAGGAGGAGGTTTATGTGATTGTTTTCTCTATCTTTCTTACTTATCTTCTACTGAATTGTTTTGAGTCGTATTTCAATCGAGTCTGTACGAACTTATTTACTTGTTTTGAACTCTTGCATCATTTTATATTTAAAAAAATCAGAAAAAAAACCCAAGGAGAGTAAAAAAGGAATAGATCAAAAAGGGGGGCTCCTACAATATATATATATATATATATATATATATATATCGAAAAAGAGACGAAAAAAATCGAAAAAGTCACGAAAATAAAAGAATAAAAACCAGGCAAGCAAAAATTGATTAAAAAGGAAAAGGTTGGTGCCTGAAAAATAAAAAAGAATAGTTCCTACCGCTTAGATTTTGGTGAAAACCCGAAAGGGCGCCGGAATTACATTGTTTTGTGATTAATTTATTGATTGCATATCTAATGGCGCATGAGACATAAGAAGGGAGTAGAAGGATGTCTCGGGTTTCTGGGATTCATCAAGGAGGTATAAGGAGTTAGTTTAGCCTTTTATATCTCTTATTTATGAGCTTATTGTATCCACACTTTGCATATCTACCATTCCTTTAGTTTATTAGGTTGTTTTATATTATCGACGGTTGAGTTAGGTTCTAGGATTAGTTCACTATTTCTTGGAGTTTGATGCATATTGTTGTGGTTGTATGATGCAGAATTTTAAATTAGGATTGGTGGTTGTGATTTGTGGATTTATCATATTATCTAGTGGTTTAGGACATTACTCGAAGAGGAGGAATAAGAAGTGTATAAGCGAGTGGGAGACTCGATTTTATCCTTATTTATGTCATATCTATGTACCCTTACCCTTAGAGGAGAATAGGATTCCACTTGTGCTTAAAAGCACATCACTTTGTTCGATTATTATTATTGTTATGGAGTGGTGTCATATGAAGGTGGAGAGATAAGGAGGGTTTTTGGGTAGGATATCTCGGAGACATAAGGAGATAGATCGAAGTATGTTGCTTATATACACTTTGGAGTTTGGAGTACAGTCGCTAGCAGATTTTCTCTACACTTACTGTAGACCTTTGTGCTTTTTAGGAGGAGTGAGTTTTATTTTGCTTACTCGAGGACGAGCAAAGTTTAAGTGTGGGGAGGTTTGATAGGAGCTTATTATATGGTGTAACTAGCGACTATTAGGTGCTTATTGAGTGGTATTCCTGGAATCTAGTATGATTGTTCACTTATAGATTTGCGGGATGCTCTTAAGCGTTATTATGTCGTATTGTATTATGGAGATCCTATTTGTACTCACTTTTAGTGCATTTGGGACGGAGCTAGAGAGAAGACGACCACACCTACACCCATGGAGAGCTGAGAGGCGAAGCCGAGCTGCCTCGGAAGCTTGCAGAAGACGAAGACCAGTGCGAGAGAAGGTTTCAAGACGAAGACGAGCCAAGACGAAGAAGTCTCGGTCGAGACTTTGGAGTCTCGGTCGAGAGTTTCCCTCGAAGAAGAAGTAGCGGTCGTGACTATAAAGTAGCGATCGCGACTTTGCCTCGACATGGATGTAGCGATCGCAACCTAGAAGTAGCGGCCGCGACTTGAGACGTTCCTGAGAGATTGGTGAAAAGTAGCGACCGCGACCCTGAAGGTAGCGACCGCGACTTTTGGCGGACCCGGCCCAAATTGCAGATTTAAGCCCGGGATTTATCAAATTTTATTAGTTTTCCCATTTTATTCATTTATTCTTAGTTATTTTATTCCTTAGAGGTTGGACCCTATATATACCTCTAGTTTTTAGGTTATAGGAGATCTTTTGCCACTTTACATTCAAGTTCTTAGAAATTCAGCCACCAAGAGGAAAGCTGCCACCTTTCTACCATCTTCTACCTTCAATCCTGTTTAGTTTATCCATCATCATGTATAGCTTTCTCTTGGCTATGTCTGGCTAAGTTCCTACGAGTTCACTCTTAGGTTGAGGCCATTGTTCTAGGAATTGTTTGTGAGAATTCTATGTTTATGTTCTAATAATAGTTTTAGCATTGTTTTATTTTCTCTTGTGCTTATTGTCATTGATTGGTATTGATTTTATCTAGGTTCGAAACTAGGTAGATTTATATTCACCCATACTGCTAGGCTTGATAATTCGATTTGAAAAGTCTTGTCTTTTAGGTAGCAATCAGAATTAGCATAGACTATTTGCAAGTGCTTCTTTTGTAGAGATTATAAACCTGTGTCGAGTATCGGTGATTTGCCAATGGTATTGCATAGGCCTACATATCTTTGATATTTCTGCTGTTGAGTAGTTGAACCTTAGGATTTCTTTGGTTATTGCATACAACAAGGGTTCTAGGACTATTTGGACTAGTTGCTATTTACGAACAAAGAGTAGGACAACTAGATTATTTATTTAAAAGAACATAACTTTATTAGAATTCGATGATCAATTTTCCATAAGAGTAATGTGCTGAGGCTGAAAGAGTGTGCTTTTCATTGTTATAAGTTTACAAAGAATCCAACAAATTCCGATTACTATTGCTTTCGACAAATTTACAAACCAAAACCCCCTTGTTACTTTTGGTAACACACTTGAAAGAAACTATCATTGTGGCTCCATGTGGAATTGACTCCGACTTACCGCTTAACTAGTGGATAGTAGTTGGATTTATCTTTGACAGGACCAACGACTGGTAAAACATCTGTCACGAGGTAAAGCAAAGGGATGTTTACCTCACACTTACTAAACGTTTCGAAGAGTTCCTTGTCATTCACAGGTCTGCGCGTGTCTTCCAAGGCCTCTGGGAATGGTGCAGGTGGTTTTTCATAGTACAGCAAAGGAAAGTTGGGGCTTACATAATTTTCCTATCTTATCTTGAAGTCCCCTTTGTCCTCATAATCGTCATCGGCACTTTACGGTTTGGAGTCACGAGCATCAGCACTGAGTCGCGGTCGATATGGTGGATCGCGGTCGTGATGTTGAGAATTGGGTCTTATTCTCGATCGTGACAAGGTGTCGTGATTCGTTTTGTTGGTTTTTTCGGAAATTAGAGTATCGTCATCGCGGTTGTGATATTCCTGTCGCGATCGCGACATCTCTACTGGGACCAAAACTCGATATCGACCTTCTTGTCTCGGTCGTGACATCATCTCAGGAACCTTCTCTGTGGACAAATCTCGATCGCGACCCTCTTGTCTCGGTCGTGACAGCTGCCCAGCATCTCTTCTTCCAGCTTTTCGTCGATATTTCGTCCACTTCTCAAGTGCATAGCGCTAACGTTCTCTATCGGATTCCTCTCTGTTTGAGAGGGAAGATTCCTCGAGTTTTTTTGCGTGAGGTCAGAGATAGCTTCGGCCAAATGTGAAAATTGTTTCTCGAGACTCTTTAGACTCGATTCCATAGTATGGGCATGAGTTGTAAAACGCCTTGTTAGAGTGTTCAACAACTCTTCAGTTAATGGTTCAGAATTAGGTTGAGGATCGTGAGGCCACCACCACTGTTGCTGCTCAGGCTGATGATAATCATTGTACCTCGGATAGTAGTCATACCATTGTTGATCGACCCAAGGGCGTGGATTCTCATATCCACCATTAACCTCAAAAACCTCATTCTTTTGAAGCTCAACAACCAACTCCTTTAATTCAGCCAGATCTGCAGCCCTTGTGTTCCATTCTCCTTCCATATCTCCTGTAATCACAACAAGTAAACTGATCAGTAGCACGGGTATGGACCATAAGATAGGTCCACACTAAAGTTAGTCACACAAAAAGAAATAAACTGTAAAGTCTGGCTCCCCGGCAACGGCGCCAAAATTTGACAGGCGATTAAGGTTGTTGTCCCTATCAAAGATACCCAACTAAAGAATCCACTAGTAAAGTGGTAAGTAGGGGTCGAATCCCAAGAGAGCCTGAGAACAGTTTATATCAATCTTTGTAACTAACTAAGTAACCAATGGGGGATTTAATGCAATTCTAACTAAACTAAACTATTGCTAAACTAACTAATCGTTGGGTTGTAAATAATGATGGAAGCGCTCACTTATCAGAAATCAGCACATTGGATAAACACATTGATCATAGAATCCTACTAACTTATGCTCATAAACATTCAATTGGTTGTCCTACTCTTTGTTCTAATATAGCAACTAGTCCAAATAGTCCTAGAAACCCTTATTATCACTATAACCAAGGAAATCCCAAGATTCAATAGTAGACAGCCTTATGATCAAAGATAAGCAGGTTCATGCAATACCACTGGCAAATCACCGAAACTCGACATGAATTCAATATCTCTATCCTATAAACAATCCCAAATAGATCATGCAAATAGAACTTGCTACCAAAGGTGAAGACTTTTCAAATAGAATTATCTAAACCTAGCAATATGAATAAATATCAATCAACCTAGTTGCGCACCTAGATGAAATCAATATCAAACAATATTCAATCAAGCACAAGAGATAAAGAAACAATCTTTCAATTGAAACAAAGCATAAGCATTAAGAAACTCACAATGATAATTAATCCAAGGCTTCAATCCTCAAAGCAAACAATGGAGGATTTAGTTCTTCATAATCTCTAAGAACAATGAATAAACTAGAATGGAGGCAAAAGGGGAGAAAAGTGGGAGAGAAACTCTTCCCAATAAAACCTAAACTATATATATGTCTTAGAAAATAAGATTAGAAAAGAATAAAATAACTAAAACAAATAAATTGGTTGGAACAAATAAGATCTTGGCCAAAAATAACCAAATTCGGCCCATTAAGCCCGTCGTGACCCGCGGTCGCGGTAGTTCCACCCGCGGTCGCGGCTAGCTTCTGCAGAAAATGACATCCGTAGAATTACCATAACTTTTGACTCACAACTCCGATTGCGCTTATCTTTTGAGGTCATCAAGTAGACTTCAATATATAACTCCTAGAATTGTAATCACCTCAATCGGACATTGGATTAGGGAGAATGAGCCATCTGAACTTAGCTCAATATGTCAGCACTTCTTCTCAGCACTTCTTCTCTTCTCTTCAATGGTCGAAGCGCGTCTTCGACCCTCTTCTCTTGGTGTCTTCTCTTGGAACTTTCTATACTTCTACTACACTCCGAATTAGTACCATAAATGCTCTTGAACCTCCGTAAATCCATATAGTATGCTCTTTATGCCGGATTCCGGAAACGCGTTCATCAAGCTCCTAAACACCAATAAAACTATACTAATAACCGTTAGTTACATCGTCTGGAATCTCTCTATTAATTAGACCCCTAATTCCCACTTTACTTAGTGGATACTGAGTTGGGTTTTCTTTGATAGACACCTTCGACTTTAGCCTCATCAATAGTTATCTAAACGAAATCCTCCTTTATACTTATCTCCTTAAATAGTAGGTTAGTAATTTATCTTTTTTATCAAACATTGGTTAAATAGACTCTATATATGTTATTTAATATAAAAAATAATTAAATATTTGTTATTGTGGTGTATTTGAAAGAGAGGCAACTCGGCATAAGTGGGATTGGTAAACTCGGTCGGAGCGTACTGTGGCAGCTCATCCTGAGGTGGCAGGGATGGCTCGGTCGGAGGTGACACAGACAGCTCGGTCGGAGGTAATGTTGCGTTGAGAAGTAAAAAGAGGTGGGTTAAAACGAAGCGCTTTACTTATATTGTGACTCAATATGATATATTTTTACCAGCATTATATATTTATGTATATTTAAAATTTATAATATATTTAAAAATTATTATACTTTAAATTTAAAAAAGTATTGGATAAATCACATGCATAACACATAGGTTAAACTAGTATATACTCTATGAAATAAGTTAATAAAACAAATTTAATGTTGTGTTTATAGGTTAATTCATTTAGAATTTTTTTTGTTAATGATTTATCTAATCGAATTAGAATACAAAATTATCCAATCAAATGACAAATTGGGCTATGAAGTCCGATAAGGCTCAATCACCACTTTAATCGCTCTTTCATCTTAGTGTGAGCTTAGTTATTCTTGTATCTTCACTACATTCTTGTTTCTTCACTACACCAGTCCAAGAGGCCTAATGGGCCAAATTTTTTTGGTCCAACAAAACCCAGTTCTTTGGGCATGCTATAATGACACTAGCACGTCCATGTCGGGCCTGCCAGTGTCACGAAAGAGAAACTGGCATGCCCAACATGGGCGTGCCAGTGCCTTCAGCAATGGCACATCCAATAACGAACTTTTCTTTTGTCCATAATGCACATGCACATCTATGTTATGTGCTTAAAAGAAGCACACACATCTTAAGTGTGTCAATTAGAGGACATATAGAAAAAATAGGGTTTATATCAACACAACTAGATTATAAGAAAAAAGAGATTATAGATGATAGATACTAATATTCCTATTGGGAAATTTTTACCAAAGTATATATAAAACCAAAATAATTAACGAAAGTATACACACATTAAAACTATTTATGAAAATGTACATGAACTCAGACCAGAAGGTTACGAGACGCCGGATGGAAGGGCGGTTTTTGGCTCGGATCTGGTGAGTGAGACGCCGACACAGCCGGCGTCTCTTACATTGCACATATTATATATGTATATAAGTATATAAGGCATACATTCCCTCCGTCCCATAATATAGTTCTCATTTGCTTTTGCACACTTTCTGATAATCTTCACCCTTGACAGTTTTCGGAACGTATTGAATTTTATAAAACATACATGCAAAGCCTGCCACACATAGCACGTATGTTATCAAGGGTGAAGATTATCCACCTAAACATTAATATCACACAATTTAATTATATGAATTTGGTTTATAATTTTTTTCTGAACCTTTGTATTTACATGATTTTTTTATATATAATACTCACTCCGTCCCACAATATAGTTCCCATTCTTGTTTTGACACTAATCACGGTCGAAGTTTATTTACTCGATTCTTACTAATGTGTAAGAAAAAACATAGTCATGTGGGGTCTTGTTTGATTCGTCTCGATGAGTACTTTAATAATATATATTTTATATAATTTATACCAACACATAAGAATAGATATTAACGATACAAAACGTTTATCGAAAGTGGGTAAAAGCAAATGAGAACTATATTATGGGACGGAGGGAGTATATTTCTTATATACTTATATATATATATATAATATGCACAATGTAAGAGACGCCGGCATAGCCGGCATCTCACTCACCTATCATATCCGAGCCAAAAACCGCCCTCTCATCCGGCATCTCATAATCTTTCGATCTGAATTCATGTACATTTTCATAAATAGTTTTAATGTGTGTATACTTTCGTTAATTATTTTGGTTTTATGTATATTTGGTAAAAGTTTCTCTAAACCCACCAAACCCAAACACAACAAACCTGAAAATTTAAATCTGAATCCGATGAGAGAACCCGAATTCGACCCTAATCAAGGGGAAAAGGAAACATATCTTCTTCTTTTTTTAACTTTCTAACGTGTTACAATAAAGGAGTGAGAGTTTGTTTACAAAAATGCAAGTATGGAAACTCGCAGGATTAGCTGGAGTCACAAAGCAACAGAGCAACAAAGCAGAGATTTAGTAAATCTAGGGGAGTAGGGTTCGCCAGTTGGGGAGATTTCCATTAATTGGAATGGATTTTGGCTGTTCGGACGGGTCCGGCGGCCTAATTCTCTATCTGACGGGTTTTTTCTTAATTAAAGGAAAAGGGAAAAAAGTTCATTAAAGGGCGGTCCAATTAGTCTCTCTTATAAATACTAGGATACGGAACATGGAATGGGATCACTTTTTGACATTCCGTACTTAAACTCTGCCGAAATTCAGAGCTAAAGTATTCCGTTGTCTCATTATCCTCGAGCACCTGCCATAACATATTCCCCTCTATTGAGCTGCTACTGACTTGAGCGTCGGAGAGCCAAATCCAGAGGAAGCCCCCCCCCCCCTGGATTTGGCCGTGCAGGTACATCCACGAGGACTCATCAAAGACTGATCGACAAGCACTTCGGACTATAGGAGCTTAAACCACCTTTACCCTCAGCTAAGGAAGACAAGAGTGAATCTGAGCCTCTCGTCGAGACGTGTTGACTCAACGAGGATATTGGGCTTCAACATTGGCGCCGAACGTGGGGACCCTCTCACACAATTAAGAAAACAAAGAGTACCGAATGGCTAGCCAAAACACAGCACAAAGCAGACGCCGCAACAATAATGCACCAGTTAGGCGTCGAGAGACTGGCTCACGAATGGGTAATGTATCCGCGGACTCAACCACTCAGTGAAGCCGCAATGTCGCTTTAACCACCGACATGGTCGAGTTCCATGAATTTTGACGTTTCCAAGCAACTAGGCGACAGCACGAGCAGCTCGAGCAGCGCCTCCGTCAAGAGGACGAAGGACGGCAGCGCAACAGGACGAGCTGGCATTGGCTATGCTGAACGAAGAGTCCCGAGTCGCGAGAGAACGCGAGCTCTCCCATCTAGATCCTGAACCTCGTCGCAATGCTCAAGCGCGTGGGCCGGGCCACCACTCCGCTCCCCCGATGTACCCCGACGGCTAGCTCGTGCACCCTCGTGTACCCCATGCCCCACAAGCAACTAACCTGCGCCCGAACGCGCAGCCTTTCGAGCATCAGCGTCCGCCCTCTCGAGCTCATGAGCCTTACATACCACCCATGTTGCACGAGCAGCGACAACATGAACATCCCTTACCTTCGGCCTATGCCCCGAACATTGTCGAGCACCCTCCAAACCCATATACCAACTACGTACCCGAATACTACATCCACGAGAAGCATATGGTACCTCGACCACCAGTCCCATATAACCCTTTTCCTGCTCCTAACTATGGCCACCAAATTAGCGCAGGATCGATCTCGCGGGGGGCTACTATCTTTGCAGACCATATCGTCCACACCCCCGTGCGGGAGGATTTTAAGTACCCAACCTTGAAGGAGTACTCTGGTAATGAAGATCCTCGAAACCATATCAGACGGTACAGATACGCCATGCTGGCATGCATCCCTGATGACACCACCATGTGTAAGGGGTTCCCGAACACGCTTTTTGGGACTGCCCTCTCATTGATACTGTCCCTGCCAAAGCGAATAATCCAGAACTTCGACGACTTGGAGGAACGCTTCATTACCCATTTTAGCACCTCTAAAAAACGTAAGGTGACGATGCTGCAGACACAGGGTGACAAACAGAAGGTGGGCGAGAGCCTAGAAAACTATGTGAGAAGGTTCACTACCATAGCACTCGAGGCCCATGACTTCACCGAGGACGGTGCTCGACAAGCTTTCTTCGGAGGACTACTCGACGACTCTGATTTCAAAGATAGGCTTGGTCGGAAGATCAATGACAGGGACATGTACCTCAGTTATGATCGCATGCTCCAAAAGGAATACGGACAGATCGAGTCCGACAAGATAACAGGGCGGAACAATGGGGCCGAGCTTTCTAAGAAGCAAGGGCAAACACAGGGCAGTGGTCAGAAGGGATATACGCCATGGGTACCCAAGCGTCAGGCAGACCAACACCCAAGAGCTTCAGCCCTCCAAACCCAGGGCCACCAAAACCAGACCCAGTTCCCAGTACAAGCAATGGTGGACACAGTACAAAGGAGCGTAGAACAAGAGCGACAAGCAATGCCACAGAGACAAGTAATGTGGTGTGAGAAGCATCGCAGTCGAACCCACTCGACCGCTCAGTGACGAGCCCTTTACAATGAAGCCCAAGTTGAGGACAGACGCATCATGGCCGCTCGTCGAGCAAAGGGGAGACAGGCTAACCAGCTGCCACCGCCCGTCCCCCCACCACCTCAATTCCCTCAGCCAGACGGCTTTGTGGGAATAATCACTAGGCACCATGAGCCGCGGTCTCCTAGTTGGCGAGAACTACGGCGGGCCACCAACGCGCCTCTTCCCCCAGTGAAGCCACTGATGCTTATTATTGAGTCGACTCGGAACCCGTACCAATTGAGCTTCACCGATACGGACGTCGTCGAGTGGGCCAACAAGAGGGTCGACCCTCTCATCGTCCACATCCAATTGGGGACAAAGGTCGTCAAGAGGGTAATGGTGGATACTGGCAGTGTCGCAGACATCATTTACTGGGATGCCTACCAGAAGCTCGGGCTAGACGCCTCACACCTTCGCCCAACAAAGGCAAACCTCGTCGGTTTCACTGGGGATTCGATAAAGGCTTTGGGGGTAGCAACAATTGACATGATATTAGGAGATGAAGGCGGTCCTCGAAGAAGTTGCCCAATTGATTTCCTGGTCATCCCTCTGGCATCTTCATATAACGCCATCTTGGGACGAGACTCCCTAACGTACTTCAAGGCGGTCGTGTCCATAAGCCATTTTTGCCTGAGGTTCCCAACGGCCAGTGGTACGGGCGTCGCAAGGGGCAACCAGGAAGAAAGTAAAACATGTTACATTCAGGCTTAGCAGAATGATAAGAAGCATGTTCACGCAAACCACCTATACTTATCCAGATCACTGCGGACAGAGGAAGAAGCAGACCTCGGCCCCAGGGAGGAGAGCAAGACAGGCTCGGGGAGTGAGAACCTAATGCAGGCCGTCGAGGTGGAAAGACAATGCATATCACCGACGAGGCCGGAAAGAACTTATATATAGGATAGGGCCTCCGCCAGGGTGTGATATCAGAGATAAAGATGATGCTCGGGGCCTCGAGGGACATTTTTGCTTGGACCCCTCGAGACCTAAAAGGCATACCTCCGGAAATAATGAACCACTCCCTAGCAATTGACCCCCAAGCTACTCCCTGAAGGCAGAAAAAACGAAAACAGGCAGGCCCAAAGAACGAGGTGGCAGCGGCCGAGCTGGCCAAGCTGCTTAAGGCGGGATTTGTACAATCTATCCAGTACCCAACTTGGCTGCCCAATGTAGTAATGGTCCCTAAGAAGGACACCGGAAAGTGGTGCATGTGTGTCGATTTCACGGATCTAAACAAGGCATGCCCAAAGGGCAGCTACCCTCTCCCATCAATCGACCAGCTCGTCGATTCAACTACGGGGCACGAGGTGTTAAGCTTCCTCGACTCGTATTCAGGGTATAACCAGGCTGTAATGAACCCCGCTGATGCCGGGCATACTGCATTCATTATCGACAGGGGGACTTTTTGCTATAGAGTCATGCCCTTCGGCCTTAAGAATGCGGGGGCAACTTTTCAAAGGCTCGTTGATAAAGTGTTCAGAGAGTAGCTCGGCAAGATAGTCGAGGCCTATGTGGATGACATTGTTGTCAAGAGTAGGTGCCGGGCCGATCATCCGAGAGATCCCCAAGAAGTATTTGACACATTACGTAGATATGGGATGAGCCTTAATCCCGAAAAGTGCGTGTTCAGGGTGACCAAGGGGAAATTTTTGGGGTTCCAGATCAGCTCGAGGGGCATCCAGGTGAATCCCTCGAAAATCCAGGCACTGCTCGACATGAAGCCACCACAGACAACGCACGAGGTGCAGCGATTCATGGGATATGTGAATTATTTAGGGAGATTTTGCGCAAAGCTTGCCGAGCGCAATCTTCCCTTCTTCGACATACTGAGGAAGCCAAAGAACTTCGCCTGGACAGAGGAATGCGAAGCCGGGTTCACAAGTCTCAAGGAGCACTTATCTAATTTGCTAACGCTCTCGTCGCCTGTTCCCGGAGAAACATTGCAAGTATACCTCGCAGCTAGCTCAAGGACATCCAGTGCGGTCCTAGTCTGCGAGCACCAAAAGCCAATTTACTTTGTCAACAAGGCCCTTTCACCAACAAAGGGGCGCTATTCACCGGTCGAGAAATTGGTTTACACACTCGTCATGGCAGCACGACGGCTAAGACCGTATTTCCACGCCCATACCATACAGGTCCTCACAGACCTCCCATTACGAGCCGTAATTCATCGATCAACCCTATCAGGCCGGATGACAAAGTGGGTCATCGAGCTCTCCGAGTTCGACATTGAATACCAGCCTCGACCATCCATCAAGGCCCAAGCATTAGCAGACTTCATTATCGAAACCAGCTTCCGAGGTCGCGAGGGGTCCTCTTGCTTATCATCGAGTCCATGGAGGCTTTTTGTGGATGGCGCAGTCAGCAATGATGGGTATGGGGCGGGGATAGCTTTATTCTCGCCCGAGGAGGACCTGTACGATCATGCAATAACGCTTGATTTCGAACGAGGCAGAGTACGAGGAGCTTGTCATTGGGCTCGAGATAGCCCTCGAAGAGCAGGTAGAGGAGATAGAATGTTTTTGTGACTCCGAGGTTGTCGTCCAGTAAGTCCAGTGGGTATATGAGGCAAGAACGGACACCTTACCCCAGTACCAAGCACGAGTGGCACGGTTGCGTGGGATGTTCAAGCATTTTCTCATAACAGCCATCCCCCGCGAGGAGAACGAGCAGGAAGATGGCCTGGCCAGACTAGCGTCTAGAGCGAAATTAATCGACGCAAGGCAAGAAGGGAAGTCTCAACCGATCTGGTATAATACTGCCTCTATCAAGTCTATCTCTGAGCAGTTAGAGCGCATGGCCATCGATCAACTCGTCGAGGATTGAAGGGCCCCTATACTCGGATACCTTACACAGACTAACATCCCAAAAGATCCACGAGAACGGAAACGCCTCCAGGCCAAGGCCTCGCGGTTCTTTGCTTGCCAGGGCGAGCTATACAAGCGGGGGATAATGTCCAGAGAGATGAGATGCCTTTCATGAGTAGAAGGAAACAGAATGTTGGTCGAGCTGCACGCAAGGTTGTGCGGAACACATGCGGGCTGGCGATCCCTGGTGTTCAAAGCACTACGGCACGGCCATTTCTGGTTGTCCATGCGCAAAGACGCCATGAACTTGCCCGATCATGCAAGGCCTACCAAGCTCATGCTTCAGCATGTCACTAGCTGGGGGTCGAGATGCAGATCATGTCGGGGCCTTGCCCCTTCGCCATGTGGGGCTTAGACTTGTTGGTCCATTTACACCAAAGGCACCAGGGCAACTGGAATTGATCATCGTCGCCATCGATTACTTCACCAAGTGGATTGAGGCAATACCCTTAGCTCGCACGAATGTCCAAGCCGTGCAAAAGTTCCTATGGAAAAACATCATCTGTCGATATGGGCTTCCACAAGATATTGTGAAAGATAGGGGACCACAGTTCAATACACCAAAGCTCGTCGAGTGGTGTAAAGATCTTTGTATCAGGCTGAGATTTGCCTCAGTAGCTCATCCTCATTGTAACGGGCAAGTTGAGGCTGCAAATAAGAGCATCGTCACCGATTTGAAGAAGCGACTAGATGGTGCTATGGGCTATGGGCCGAGAAGCTGCCGCTGGTACTATGGGCAAATCGAACAACTATAAAAAAAAAGGCCACATGGGAGACGCCCTTCGCACTCGTATACGGTATCGAAGCAGTAGTACCCGTCGAGCATCTATTCCCAACGGATAGAATCATTCAGTACAACAAGGGTGCAAACGTTGAGAAAATGGCACATGAATTACATATTCGAGAAGAAGCGCGCGAGCTTGCGACTATACGAGCAGATAACCACAAGGTCGCTGTAGCGATACTACAATAAAAATATCAAGCCTCGGGGCTTTACCAAGGGCGACTAATTTATGCGAAAGACAGAAGGGGGTAAGCTAGACCCCAATTGGGAAGGGCCATACATCGTCGAGGCTGAAATAGTGCCAGGGGCTTACAAGCTCAAGGATAGTGCTGGGAACCGCATCGCAAACTCGTGGAATGTGATGTGGCTCCGCAAATACTACTCTTAGCACCCGCACGCCTCGCCAATAAGGTACACATACAACTTACTCACACCTATTTAATATTTCAGCACCCAAATAGAAATGCATACTATATCTGCCATATATATCAAGCACACAATAACGTTAATCGTGCATAATAGGCGAGGCAGTAAGTTAAGGCTCGTCGAGGCCTTAACAGCAACCACGTTACAAGTGAGAGAGACATACTCACTCGACCGCTTAAGGTACGAAAGCGAAATAACATATGTATAGTAACACGTGACTAAATCACAACCCTAACACATAATCATATATATCTCGCAGTACAATGGCACCTTATATACGGCTGCGTCCTTGGGGCACGAGGGCCCCGATCCAGTCACAGTTACTCATACAAGGTACATACCTTAGCCCCCTTATTAATTCCGAGCATGACTCGACGATCATTAATGCCATTTTTTCCCCTTGCTACGCAGGGATGACTAGGCATAATTACTATATCCAGCTGGGTCCTTGGGGCACGAGGACCCCGAACCAGTCACGGTTACTCATGCGAGGTACATACCTTAGCCCTCTTATTAATTCTGAGCACGACTCGACGATCATTAATGCTATTTTCCCCTTGCTACGCAGGGATGACTAGGCATAATTACTATATCCGGATGCGTCCTTAGGGCACGAGGGCCCCGAGCCAGTCACGGTTACTCATGTGAGGTACTTACCTTATACCTCTTATTAATTCAGAGCACGACTCGACGATCATTAATTCTATTTTCCCCTTGCTACGTAGGGATGACTAGGCATAATTACTATATCTGACTGCGTCCTTGGGGCACGAGGGCCCCGAGCCAGTCACAGTTACTCATGCGAGGTACATACCTTATCCCTCTTATTAATTCCAAGCACGACTCGACGATCATTAATGCTATTTTCCCCTTGCTACGCAGGGATGACTAGGCACAATTACTATATCCGGTTGCGTCCTTGGGGCACGAGGGCCCCGAGCCAGTCACGGTTACTCATGTGAGATACATATCTTTGCACCATTATTCAATTCCGAGCACGACTCGACGACACTAAATGCCATTTTCCCCTTGCTACACAGGGATGACAAAAGCTACGACTGCGCCATTAGGACGCGAAGGTCTCGAGCGAGTTATTAGCATCATGCACAGTCGGAGAAGTCTCGAATAAGGGACAACTCACGAAAGCAATATCAAAGGGTTACAGGGCCAACGCGCACGCACCGTTCAAAGCGTATCATGCAAAAGCATATTTATAGAGAAGAGATAGCCCGCGAACGGGATCCGCCAACGTGTTATATTTTTTACAACATATTTGGCATGCAAACATCTATCTTATCGGCCCACACTTGACCATGTTATTGTGCGGAAATTTGTTATGTTATTATACTATTTCGTTGAATACAATATCAGTCATATTTTCAATCATTTACTTATTTACCAACGCCCACAACCTCGTACAATACCTTTCCTTGCATACGACGTTTGGTCGAAAAGGCAGGGGGTGGCAGGCTGGGTTGTGGAAGACAAGTATAATAAAAAAGAAAGCAACCATTAATATGACGATCCAGCATAAGTTTACAAAAGAGCCATAATCAGGACAGAGTTACGTTACAAATCAAAAACAAAATATAAACATTCTTGTCACTATTACGGAGTTGGTGAGTTGTGAGGAGGAAGAGTTGCCGAGGTCTTCACTGCAACCTTCATCACGCGTTTAACCCTCCCGAAGGCCAGTTCGCCATGAGGAACCTCTTTCTCACGACCAACGGCGGGAGCACTCACCATAGGAATTGTAGTAACATTCCAGGCCTCGAGGGTTTTATCGTCGTCCATGGCATAAGCTCCGAGAGGGGCCGGAATGTACTCGGTCGGGATCAAGGGATAGTCGTACAACTTCGTGTTATCAATCTTGAAGTCCGGAAAACCCTGCTCGGTCGCTTGAAGCTTGGCCACCTTGCAGAAGGCGTTCACCTAGTATTGCGCGAGATAATGTTGCCGAGATCCCTCGCGATGACTAGAGGCATAATGCTCAATGGCCTCTTGGCGGGCTCGCGCGAGCAATCCCTCCTGGTCCCTCAGCACCCTTTGGAGCTCGTCCTCCGCCCTCTTCCTTCCCTCAGACTCTTTCTTCCTCTCCTCGGACTCCTTTCTCCTCTCCTCGGCCTCCAGGGCCAGTTCGAGATCCAACTCTTTAACACGCTTATCCATCGCATATAGAGAAGCTTGCAGGAGTGCCTTCTCCTTGGATGCATCTTCCTGGACTTTGTTCATGGACGCCTTCAACTCCTGGACAGTCCTCTCGAGCTCACCATAGCTTTGCGTTAGCTCGGCCGAGGCCCGCTGAGTCCGGTTGTTGTATTTGGTCAAGGCAGTCATGTACAGGTGGAAGGCCTGAAGAGAAGAAAAACATTAACAAGGTTTCAAAGGAAAGCATGGACCTAAACAAAGAACTCGAGGAGACTCACCCCTGCGACTAGTTGAGACTCGAAAACCGTCTCGTCTTCGGTCACATTCCTTATGAAAGGAGGATGGGAAGGAATAGGAATGACCCGTGCAAGGACTTGGTCGGAGAGCTCAGGAGTCAAGAGAAACCCTCCAACGCTTCGGCTCGAGGGGAAGTCCACGACGTTCAGAGGAATGGGGCTCGACGGTGTCCTCTTCGATCTCGACGGATCAACTGCCCTCTTCAACATGGCGCTTCTTGCGAGGTTGTGAGGAGTTTTTCGAGGACAGGGCCCGCTTCTTCTTCAGGTGCTCAGAGAGAGGAACATCGTCTTCAGGAAGAACGTCTATCGGGGGAAGCCGAGACTCCTCAATGTCGGGCTGAGTAAGTACGACATGGGACGATTGGTGGTGCGGAGGCACCACATGGTCCTCGTTGTCCTCGATGTTCACAAAGTCGAAAGCTACATCTGCAGTATCAAGAAAACAAGTCAGAAACACATAAGCATGTCAATACACAAGATTTAACATTAGAATAGGATATCCCTACTACGAGGAGGAGGAATAAACTAAGTCCTCGGCGAGCCAGGAAGTCGATAGTCACTATATCGTTGTATCTATTAGGGCTTAATTTGTGAAATGCGCAAAAGTCTTCCCTGGCCTTCTGGAGCTGCTCGGCCGTATACATACTATCCCATTCGGCGACCTTGGACACGCGGACACCGTGATTCACCCTGTGTTCCCGGGGAGGTTTAATTAGAATCCATCGACGAGTCCATCCAGTCTCATTGTCGGGCATCTTATATTGAACGGGGCTATACATGCAAGTGCAGGTGACGAGTCCCCATGTGTAATTACTAGGCTTGTACAAGGCCCGGAAGAGGTGGGCGGAAGGAGCGTAGCCGATATCTTGGCACCGAAGCTGAAAGGCCCGGAAGAGGTGGACTAAGTTGAAGCTCGTCAAGAATATCTTGAATAAACTGAGCGAGGGGTAACCGAAAGCCTGCGAGTAAGGCGTGACGGCTAATAGGGAAGTAAGGACGGTAGTTGTCAAGCATCCTCCCTTTTGAGATCGGCAAGGTTAAGACCGTCCCATCAGGGAAGGGGAACTCAGCAACATAGTCCACTAGATAACGGGCTTTGGCAGTTGAAGTCGAGACCCTTATTTGATAACCTTCGACCATACAAGGAACTGGTGCGATGCGCCCATCCAAAATATGCACGCGGGGATCGAGCAGGTACGATAGAGGGTACTGCCACATCCTCGAGCACTGTGGGCTTGGGAGACGGTGGAAAGGTGTCATAAATACGGGTAGTGGCTTGGGAGGCGGTGCCTCGGGTACTTGGTCCAGCCTTACCTCACGATTGGGTCTCCTGGTCCTCGTCTCCAGAAACGGGCCGATAAGAGACCGTCAAGGACGAGTTCCCCTCGAGGGAGTCAGACTCTCGGAAAATCACCTCCGAGTCTCGAACCTAGGAGGTGCATTGAGCTGCGGCAAGATAGGAAAAATTAGTTCTTGAGGTCTAAGTTACCCCGCGAAGAGGAATGAAACATATTTCAAAGCTAACTCTCGTCGAGTAGAGGAAGAGACGAGAGGGTGGAACCTTCGCGAGGTACCCCGAGAACTGGGACAGAAACAAGAAAAATAAATAGGCAGGAAAAGAGAGGGGCAAAAAGGTAAAATCCTATTCGCAGAGCCGGAAAGTCGCATTTATGGTGGTAAGACAAAAGGAGAGGGGGAGCTCTGACAAGAGCGGCGCGTTTTCCCAAAAGACGTTTCAAAACCCCCTCACCAGTAAAACAGACTCAAAAAAGCTTTGAAAAACAGGCATTAATGGCGGAGAATATTTGTCCTCCGCCATCAATGACAAGAAAGAGTTTGAATGAGGCAATTTTTCCCGACACCGGTTTAATCCACCGGTATAGAAAAACCCGATCATTTCTTGATTAAGCAATATTGCGTGAGAGAAAGGAAACACGAATGCAAGTGCGATCGCAAGTATGTGAATATCTAAGCAAGAAAAGCAACAAGAACAAATCAAGAACTAACGTATATACTCGATATGGAGATAAGAGGTAACTACCCGTTATACTGAGCCATGCGTGGAGAAGAGGGAATAAATGCCGGTGAAGAAGAATAAACGGAGGAAGCACCACAAACGCCGGAGAAGGAGAATCGGAGTATTGCCGGAAGGTTGCGGGAGAAGAGAGAGAGCGTGTAAAGTGAAATGGAGAGAGACGGTAAAAAGTGAGGAAATGCTACGGACCCCCTTTTTATAGTAAGAGGAAGACGAAGCGTCGGCAGCCCCTGACGCGACACGTGGCAAGGAAAAAGAGAAACCCCGCCCAAAAGCAGTTATCTTAAATAAATTCGAAAGAAATGGCGCGAGAAGGAGAACATTGAAAGAAGGAACGAACGCGGATACCAACGTTATAACTCGCCAGAGGAGGACAAGGAGCAAGCATCAAAAGACTCGTCAAGCTCTAACCGATCATCTACAGAAGCCGAATCCAGGTAAGTTGAATCATACTACTCGTCGAGCATAAGTCGTCGGAGTATTGCACCATCCTGCGAGACCTCACCTCGACCAACGAAGGCACACGATCCTCGAGCAAGAAGCGCTTGAGGACCCTGTGGGGCTGGATGTTGGGGCGGGTCCCGCGGCCTAGTTCTCTATCTGACGGGGTTTTGCTTAATTAAGAGGAAAAGGGAAAAAGGCCCATTAAAGGGCGGCCCAATTAGCCTCTCTTATAAAGACTAGGATACAGAACAGGGAATGGGATCACTTTTTGACCTTCCGTACTTAAACTCTGCCGAAATTCAGAGCTAAAGTATTCCGCTGTCTCATTATCCTCGAGCACCTGCCATAACATATTCCCCTGGATTTGGTCGTGCAAGTACATCCATGAGGACTCATCAAAGACTGATCGACAAGCACTTCGGACTCTAGGAGCTTAAACCGCCTTTACCCTCAGCTAAGGAAGACAAGAGTAAATCTGAGCTTCTCGTCGAGACGTGTTGACTCAACGAGGATCTTAGGCTTCAACATTGGCTTTGATGAATGCAATGATTTCAGAAGTGCAATGGAGAGCTGAGTCACTAGATTATTGAAAATGATCTGGTTTCTTTTTTCCAAATAATGTAGATGGTGGAGGCTAATGCAACTTCTCTAATTTCAAGAACAAAGGAGTTGAGGGAGGGGGTGTTGGTTGTCCAATCAAGCCATTCTTCTATGGATTGGAATCTTGATGTAATATTGAGTCATTGGAGGACAAGTGTTAAGGTTGAATTGGAGAAGGAACAGTTGAACCAAATATGATCTTTCGTTTCCATAGTCATTGAACAAAATCGGCAAATGGGGTTGCTTGCGATGCCCCATGCATGAAGTTGTTGCAGTGTTGGGAGTCTGTTATGAAAAGTGATCCAAGTGATGAAGCTTCTCAATGCAAGTGGATCTTACCACATATGTTGTTGAATCTTACCGAGATGGGAGGAGGATGAGTGATGAGTTGGTATGTGTTAGGAGTGGAAAATTTACCCGAGAGTGATGTCAAGATGGATGACATTTCCGAGAAAGATTTGAGGAGGATGAGTTCATCCTTGATAGCTATAATAGAGCGCCAGCACCAGCTATCATGGGCTGAGGATGAGGCGTTCCAAATTGAATTTTCGCAGAGGTAGTGTGACACAGTCCAAAGGGTCCACAGACTCGAATGACCCAGTTGGGTATACGGTCCTAAATATATCTTGATAGTGAGTATTTGTTCCATGTGAGTACTTCTTTGAGGCCTAAGCTCCCCGATTCTTTGGGAGAGCAGACTAGTCTCTAAGCGACAAGTGATTTTGTTCTAGATTCATTACCACTCCAAAGGAAGTTTTGGAGTACTGCTTCAATTTTCTCGATGATATTGGAAGGGAGGAAGAAAATTTTGCACCAATAAACATGCAAGCTGAAAAGAAACAGATTTGGTTAGCGTTAAACGCTCGACATAGGACAAGTGTTTGGAGGTCCAGGTTTGAATTTTTGAGATAATGTGGCTGATGAGGGGATTGAATTCAGCAGAGAGAAGTTTCCTTGAACCCATGGCTAGTCCAAGGTATTTGAATGAGAGTTGGCCCGTAGGGAAGGAGGTATAGGCTAGGATTTCAGCCTTTGTAAGGTCGTCAACACCCCCAAAGTAGATGGCTGATTTTCTTCATTAATAGTCAAACCCGACATAGACCCAAAAAGGCTCAGAGCGTCGAGCAGAATGCGGGCTGATATGGTGTCCCCGCGACAGAACATAATTATGTCATCAGCGAAACAAAGGTGAGTGATTTCCGGTCTGTCACATTTCGGGTCGAAGTTGAAGTCTAGGTTCGTTGTTTTCATACAAATGATTCGTCTAAGGTATACAATAGCGATGACGAGTATGTAAGGCAACGACGGGCACCCTTTTCTAATGCCTCGATAGCCCTTCAAGAAGCCTTCCAGGGTGCCATTAATATTGATGGAGAAGCTTGTCGTAGAGATGCATGTCATGATCCATTTAATCAAGATAGGGGGAAACCAAGAGAGAGCATAGCATGTGAGATGAATGTATGGCTCATGTCAAAAACACGCCTAATATCAATTTTTATGGCACACAGAGGGGAGATAGAGGCTCTTTTGTAGCATTTGAGCAATTCTTGACAAAGTAGAGAATTGTGATGGATGGACCTGTCAGTGACAAACGCCCCGTGATAGTTCCCAATAACATCCTCAAGGACTACCTTGGTCCTATTAGCAAGCATCTAGGCGATGAGTTTGTAAATGGTGGATCAACAAGCAATGGGCTGGAAGGAGTTGAGGGAAAGAGGTTATCGGTTTTAGGGACCAACATAAGGGACGTGTGGTTTTTCGATTTGAGGAGGAAACCTGTTCGGAAAAATTCCAGGACAACAACGCTGATATTTGACCCTGTGATGTTCCATGATTTTTTGAAAAAGAAGGCGTTGAAGCCATGTGGACTTATTGGAGCCTATAGATGACAAAGCAGCTTTGACGTCCATAACCGAGAAGGGGTTTATAAGTTCAACAACAGATTATGGGGAGAGAGACGGACGAGAGTAGGCATATCGATAGATGAAATGGGAAACCATCACCTTAGATCCGATTAAATGGCGAAGATGATTAATGAAGGAATCAGAAATTTCCCGCTGAGTGGTCAATTGAGATCCTTTAGGGAGAATGATGATAGAGATTATGGTCGTTGCTCTTCTAGATTTGATGAGCCTATAAAAATAAGATCTTCACTGATCGGAGTACAAAACCACTTCTCTTTTGTAAGCGACTGAAGTGCAGCTGTGCGTTTTCTAAGAAGAGATAGGGTTGTGTCTAGGGAAGAGTTATCCGCATTGATAAGGGTTTGGTTAAGGGGTTGTTTTGGAGGCTGGTTTGGATAGTAGCGAGGGTAAGTTTTTTGTTGATGATAGAGGTCTGTAAACACTCCATACTAAGACCCTCAAACTTTTTAAGTTGGTGTTTAAGTAGTTTGAGGAGCTTGATAAAGTGCCCATTAATTTCCGTATTCCATCAAGAAGCAACGGTAGGGAGGAAATCTTCATGGTAGGCCCAATTGCTGTAGAATCGTAAGGGTTTACGCGATTCGGAGCTGGTGTATGATGAAGGTGGACTTTGATGGGGGAGTGATCGGAAAATTCTAGAGATCAAAGTGGGCCATTGAGAGGGGAAGTTTGTTGACTAGTCCGAGTTTGCAACCGCGCGCTCTATCTAATTTTCACCATATTCTGCGGCTAGTTTAATGTCTATTGCTCCAAGTTAGCTTGCACCCGGTGGATGTGACACCACCAATAGAGGATTGGAAGAGGTTTCTTAGTTCTTGTGGGGCAACAAGCGGGTGAACATCGTCACCAATGATCTTTTCCGACGTTCGAGAAAGGTGTTGAAGTCTCCAACGGTGATGCAAGGGACATAGGCCGAATGGTAGATACTAGCAATAGTTTTCCAGAGTCGGTCTGCTTGTTCATACCGTTTTCAGCATAGATAAAAATGCAGTCAAAGGTGGTCTGGGAGGCCAAGATGACTACCTTCGTATGAATATAGTGATCGTCGGAGGAGAGGATGGTGATCAAGACCAGAGAAGGATTCCAA
>NW_027369844.1:0-39957 GCF_046119375.1 Phyllobates terribilis
AAGATCCCTCCCAAAATACAGAACTTCCTCTGGAAGGCATTGACAGATGGATTACTAACGGCAGATAGAGTCGATAGATTTTCTAATTTTGTGCCTCCGCTTTGTACCCTTTGTGCGGTGACTGTCCAAACTTCTTCTCACATTTTTTCCGATGCCCGTTTACCAGTCATCTTATAACCCAAATCAAACACAGAATTAACCACACGTAAAACATCCAATCGCTTATTCATTTCAACGATAATTTCAATGCATTTTTATGCAATATTTCAAACTGGGAACTTCTTTGTGTCTTATGATACTACGTCTGGTTACATAGAAACTCTATTATATTCCGCCATATCACACCAAGCCAATCTGCGACGGGTCTTGCATTCTTCCATTATTGCAACTGGATAGCATCTATGTGGGATGCTTTTGACAGTAATCTCTGCCCTCGTTCTCATACCACAAAGCGGAACCGTTCTCAATCTGCTTGGAAAAACCCGCCAGCACAATGGTTGAAAATCAATTTCGATGCCTTTGTCCACCCAACTGGTGTCTCAACAATTAGGAGAGTTATAAGAAATTCGGACGGAACAAATATTTCCATCCACCGCATGAACATTCAGGATTGTGACCCTCTATATGCAACAACGTATCCAGCGCTTGAGGCGCTACAACTCGCTAATTCTCTGAAACTCTGATACATTATTCTGGAGGGCGACAACCTCTCTGACATTAATGCCATCAAACATATCTGGCAGGTGCCTTGGACGATAATTTCAATTTTACATGACAATAACTCCATCTTGGGTAATTATGCAGGTGTCAAGGTGTTGCATTGCTTTAGGGAATGTAACCAGTTGGCGCATCTTATAGCGGCTCATTCAACGATGAAGAATGACATCAACGATGTCAAAGCTTCAACGTTTAATGTAGAAGGTCAAGGGATTTCATCTGGATTACCTAATGTGGTTGAGTGTGAGCGTTGCTTTTTCCTCGACTCTTTCTTTTGTCTCCCAAGAGCATTGTCCTTGGACAAGGACAATGTGGGATCCGATTGGACTCGGAACTGATGGATTTCATTATTAGCCTTGTATAAAAAATATGTCAAAATACAACTTTTTAAACCAATAATTTATTGAGAGGTGAGTTCCGGTGTGAAATGTCTTTATGGTGTGAAATGTGAAGAATGTTGAGTCATTAGATTAGAAAATGGAGGGCTGAGATTAAAAGATGGTTTTTTAATGAATCCACGCGGTGACATTTTTGTAATTAATGGTGGACCTTTTTTTTTCTTCTTTTTTTACGTTTTCTGGGTGATTTTTTTATCCCCTTAGAACTGAACGATTGCGTGTTATATGTGTACCCGAGAAAGTTCACATTTCACATTAAGTAAGTTTTTACCGGATCCTTATTCACTTTATTGATGTCATGTGTGACTTCCATCATCTTGCTCCCTCGTTTATCACGATTTATTTGCTTGTTGACCTAGCCGCCACTCTCCCATCAGTCCTTGCCCGCTGCCATTAGCGCCCTCAGGCACCAAGCCTGGGGATGCTAACAACCATGGCTCTTGACCCCTTTGCAAGATCTAATCCCACCGATCTCCACAGCGGTATCCACCATCGGCGTTTGTACCACGGAGAGCTCTGTGGTGGGTCAACAACGGACTCTCCCCAGCACCCTCGATACTTGTGTACTCATGGTTTTACCAAACATATTTTTGTAAACTCGATCAAGAAACCAGACCATACAATACAATATTGAATGATTACTAATCAACCCAATCAACGATACACATGAAACTAAATTCAATAAAACCACATAAAGACGTAATGTGCCAAATTCAAGGTGTATATGATGGCAGGATCTGACGGTGTGGATCTCGGCGAGCTTCGCGGTGGTTAGGCTCGAGTGCTCCCTCCGATCTGCCTCCTCTTCGGTTTGTAGTGCCGTCGCCAACTTTTCTTCTTTTCTGCCTCAGTTAATAGTTTATCCTTTGCAATTACAACTTGTTGTTGATGAACTGATGACGTAACCTTCTACAAACTTCCAACTTCTGTCAGATTAGTTGTCGACATATTATTTGTTCTTCTTTGTGGTCAATATGTGCTAACATAAATTTGTGCTATAATAATAATAATTTATAAATAATAATAATTGATTTTTCAGGAATTCGACCAATAAATAATGAGCACCTAATTTATAGTGGAAAACGTGGTCTCTCCTAGAAAGAGGTGATTAAGATTTTATTTATAACCACATTAATCCTCTTAATGGACCTCCTCATTTAATCCTCTTAATAGGCCTCCTTTTAATTAGTTTGGAGTCCAAATCACCTAACTCTAGTTCGTTAATGTTTCCCTTTGCTAAGCATATTCAACTCATGGACTATAGTAAACTGCAAATAAATTATGAGAGAATTATTTGCATGTTGTTGTTTTTCTGTTTACATGCACTTCTGGTTCGTATAGGAGGAGCGCACCAACGTAGGGGTGAAATACAAAAATAAGAAAGAATTGAAAATGTTTGGTGCTCTTGTAGCAGGCGCACCGAAGTTGGAGGATTTTGGTGCTTCCGTCTCAACGCCTTCTATTGTTGCCATTTGGACACATCTTGAAAACACCTTTTGGACCACCTTCTCGCCCATGACCAAGTCATCACTGATAGAACGGGAAACCTCACGACGGTGCAGGAAGAAAAAGTACTCGAAGTAAAATCCAATGGGCCCATAACCCAAGCAAGAGCGCAGTCAATATCCCAAGGTGTCCAATCCATAGCGGCGTGCAAGACCAATGATGATGTTGGTCGGAAGGTTCAAGATCAAGTAAATACCCTCCTCATCATATCGGATCGCGGAGTGTGAAGATCATGTGCCAACAAGGACCGCGAAGTGACATATAGCGCAATGTAGCTTTGCGTGGTTTAGCTAACTCGCTTCCCTATATGTTCTCTCTTATCTTTTCTTAGTTATTATAAAATCCTTAAGATAGTTGTTATTTGAAGACATATGAGACCCTTGCAAGGGTACCCCCGGTCATCTCATGGGTCTAGACCTATTTCCTAGGCCTTGGGCTTTTTATCCATGAATAACTATATTTATGAGGTGTTACCCTTAGTACCATACAACTTGGATTAATTTGAAAAATATTGAAGTTATCATATCTCCTACTCTTCCAAAACATGTCAGTGGTTGTCTATCAAGGTTCATGCAAACACATCCACAATCAAGACTCACCTCCTTCACGCCTCCCATTCATCCACACCAAACCAAACACTAATCGCTTCTGCTTATTCATTGTTGTTCTGTTTCTACCTCCACCTTTCTAACGCGGTCATCATCCCCTTTCCCTCCATCCACTCCACTACCAGACTCCCTGCCGGAACATCGTTGTCTTGAACCAGGGAAGTATGCCCTTGGACCCATGATCCTAGTGTGATATTCACACGTATTAATTGGTATCAGTTAGCCAATGGCTTCAAGCTAAGTCACTTCTTCCCTCTCTAGATTTACTTGCACACCTTCACTTCTTGTTCCTCATTTTTGCTTGTTTCATTGTTGTTTTGGCGCGTTTTGTTCTTGTGTCCTTCTTGTTCTTAGCGGCCGATTTTACATTGTGTTTCCCAAAAAAGATTTCCCGCCAACCCTAAACATTTAATCCACTTTACTATAGTTTTCAAGTTGTTTTCACTTTTTGAAGACTACTATTTCTGGTAACAACTTACCCACCTTTTGGTTTATTTGTCCATTTGTAGTAAACTTTTGAAATTATCCTTGTGTGGGTATCTGTCCTAAGAAGCGAACGTACATGTGTCAGACCTCTGTTACATTTGACACCTTCCTCCCACTTCCTCACTCTCACCCCTTCCTGACCACACCCCCACCATCTGTGTGTGTTAGTTTTGATCTCGGCATATCACTCTTCGCGCCATGTACACAAGACTTAACGCTTATGGCATTTGTTATCTCTCACTTCTTCTCTTCTTTGGTTTACTAATCATCACTGCGGTGCCTTGTCTTAATATCAGTACAAGTTATTTTCAACCAAACAAACATGTTGCTTCCCTCCAACAACAAAATCATCACATATCTAATAGGAGTCAAAGCAACAACGCCACAAGGCTACATGGGCAAACCCACCACAAGTCACACTACGGTCCATTGTCATACCTTACTGCGTTCCCTTATCTCTAGTCTTCTGGAAGTCCATAGTGGATATTGATCCCGTGCCTCTGGACATAACGTGTACGCAATCTATTGCTTGATTGTTATTTACTTGATTACTTGCATTTTTCAAGAGATTGCTTAACATGGTGTTTAAAATCATTATGCATGGTGTTTTTTGTTTCCTACTAATAGTTCATGTTTTTTCTTTATCACGGCACATACACGGGCTCCCCTATACCTTGTGTAAGTTTATCTACTGTGGGTTGACTCGTGATCTATCTTGCTACTCTTTGCTAATTGTACTTCTGTGTATGCTTTGACCTAGTCACGTGTTCAGTGACTTCATTAGGTACTTCTACCCTAGTCCAAGTCATGGATGCTTCTTTGCAAGATCTAGCCATCATTCCCACATTTGCGGACGCCACATCTTTTGAGGAGGAAATTGTAATGCTCAAGCATTGGCCTGATTTCCTTGAGTCTGGTGGGCGTCTACTTCAACATAGGTGACCCATATGTCATCTATGAGAATCGTATATGAAATAATGGAAAAGAACTAGGGTGATCTTCTCCATCCGCCCATGCGCGCTCATCTCACTTAACATGTCGTGATACCCCTCTGCCACACATTCGGGGTACATCACGATCTGCTCGTTTCACACCTCTCACTTCCCCCATTGCAGAATGTCCTAAACACATGAGATCTAATGACCTCGCCTTTGTGCAAGCGATTAAGACCACCCACACTCGTCGAGCTAGACTGCTTCGCGGACAATGCAGTCATCAACACTATGTTTCGCCAAATGACACGGATTCTTACGAATCCACAGATGCTTCTGAGGATGACTTTGAGTCGGTGAAAGATGATCCTCCTTATGATGAGCCTCTCCATGAAATCTATGACGATGAGGTAGGAGGCGACTTCACCCAACAAAGCTAGCACCATGGTGGATTATTATGAACAACAATTGCGCCAATATTAATGTCACACAGCTTGCGCTCGTGCTCCTTCCAGGTATCCTTTTAACCCTTCAATCTTTTTTCTCTTAACTCTAGTATTCCTCTACAGTCACACTCATCTTTTCCTCCATGGAACCCGACACCTCAAGTACCTTTTCCACCCGCGACAATGCCATCACGTACTTCAACACCCCGCACTCATTTCCTTGTGGCCTCCTACAATGGTCACATCGGGGATAAGGTTTGTTAGGGATGTCAGGGATGCGGTCATGTGCAGCGCGATTTTCCTAAAAACAAGTGTGTGACATACTCTGCTCAATCCAGATATGAATCTTTTGATGAAGCGCCACGCTATGATACCTACAGTGATGAGGAACCCATTACTCACGATCTTACCTCCCCTATGGCCAACCTCGCGCAAGAAGACTATACTTGTGCACCCCTCGACTCCACCATCAGTGTGCCACTGAGTCTAGTCACTCGTCGCGTGCTTACCATTAAGGATATTAACGGCAGAACTTGTTCCACACTTGTTGCTTGGTCCTCAACGCCTTTCTCAGTTTTATTGTGGATGGTGAGAGTTGTTGCAACCAATGTTATAAAAAACGAGAGGCGAGAGCTAGGCGATGGGGGAGGGCCTAGTGCCTAGGCGGTAAGGCGGGAGCCTAGGCGGGGCCTAGACGGATTAAAAAATGAGTCATCCATGATATTTCATGACCACATTGTCTTCAAATTCATGATTATCAAACAAATTGTGTTGGAATTTGATTGTATATGCTATTATAAGCCTTGTTATGTTGAAACAAATAAAAATTCATGACAATTTCAAAAATAATTACCACTTTTGCAAAAAAATTATACTTTTTTGTACTAAAAACGCTAGGCGGGTGCTAGGCGGTGAGCAGGTGACTAGAGTCTAGGCGAGGCCTAGGCGGGATTTTTAGAACACTGGCTGCAGCATATTCAACAAGAAAACGTATTGCACTCATCCCCATGATTATTGATGGTAAAGGTGACGTTGTAAAAAGGCAATGCTATGTAACATTTTCAATTGATCATTATACGGACACTGTCATTTGTGATGTTATTGTTATGGATGCTACACACCTTTTTCTGGGTCGCTCTTGACAATTCGACCGGAAAGTACTCCATGATGGTTTCTTGAATACATATCAATTCAATCACAATGGAAAACGTATTGCACTCCTCCCCATGACCCCAAAGGATATCCTAGAAGACCAAGTTGCAAGGAGCCATGCTAAAGTTGTGGAAAAACTCAAGCCTAATAGTCATAATCGCGCGAGCGCCGATGTATCTCCTTTGCCAAGCTCCACAGCATATGACGTGCCTAAGATCCCAGCTTTCGTTGTTCCTATACAAGAACATGTGAGCACTAGATGCTTCTCACCCAACATCGTGACATCACCACCATACTTGGTGGTCGGTGTCCTTGTTTCTTATTAGTGCCTAAGCATGGTATTGAGAAAACCCCTCCTAATACCACACTACCTTCGAGAATGATGAGCTTACTCAAACACCGGGTGAACTACCAAGTGGCTTGCCCCCTTGCGTGGAATTGAACACTAGATCAATCTTTTCCTATGTGCTTCTCTGCCCAACCGTGCATCCTATTACGCTAGTCCTGAGGAAACTAAGGAGCTTCAACATCAGGTGCAAGAGCTCCTAGACAAACGCTATGTGCATGAATCATTGAGCCCTTTCACTCCCTATCATTCTTGTTCCAAAAAAGGATGGATCCTAACACATGTATGTGTATTTCCACACAATCAATCAAATCATTGTGAAGTACCGACACCCAATTCCCCATCTCGATAATATGCTTGATGAACTTCATGGTGCCACTGTGTTCTCCAAAATCGACCTTCATAGTGGATACCACCAGATCTCAATGTGTGAAGGTGTTAAGTGGCAGACCGAAGCAAGGTCTATATGAATGGCTTGTTATTCCATTCGGGCTTTCTAGTACCTTCATACGGCTCATGAACCACGTCCTCCGCCATTTTATTGGTAAATTTATGGTGATGTACTTTGACGATATCCTAGTTTACAACGCGTCCCTTGGCCATGTTCGTGTTGTCTTGATCTGCCTTCGAGAGAACACGCTATATGTTAGCTTGGGAAAATGCGTGATTTGTTCACCTTCCACAATCTTCCTGGGTTTCATTGTCGGTCACAATGAATGACCGTGTCCTACTACTCCTACTCAGGTGCACTTTTTCCTTGGCCTTTCCGCTTTCTATCGTCATCTCATACGCGATTTTAGTTCATTGGAAGCCCCATTTCATGAATTCACCAAGAACGACGTTGATGTCCTATGGGATGACAAGCACGAGCACGCGTTCTTACCCCTTAAACAATGTTTGTGTAACACGCCCCTTCTTTAGCTCCCGAATTTCTCTAAGACCTTTGAGGTCTAAAGTGAAGTGTCCAACATTATCGTTGGTGGATCCTTTCTACAAGACCGCCGTCATATTGCCTATTTTAGTGAGAAATTATTCGGTGCAACGCTAAACTACCTAACTTATAACAAGGAACTCTATGCCTTGATCTGCATTTTCAAAAAATGGTAACATTATCTATGACCGAAGGAAACGTGGTTTCCAATGCTCTCTCACAGACATATTCCTTAAACTATGGACTTGATGTCTTTATTTGAGTTTGCATTTATCAAGTTGCTATATGAGAAGTACCCTTTCTCACATCTCATCTACGTGACTTGCCTTGACAAAGGGGAAAATGATACCTATTTTGTGGATTATGGGTACCTCCACAAGGCCAAAAGTTATTTATACCAACCTCCTCCATTCTCCATCTCCTCATTAAAGAGGCTCATGATGGGCTTGGTCATTTTAGGGTAGCTAAGACACTTACCGCCCTTCAAGAGCATTTCTTAAGGCCTAAAATGGCGCACCATATCCTTTTCTATTGTTGCGCTTGTTCAACTTTCCACCATGCCAAATCCAAAGCCCTCTCACATGACCTACACACACCATTGCCTATCTGATTGGCCCCCTCAGGAAACTTATCCAAGGATTTTGTAGCAGGTTTTCCAATGTCTACGAAAGGAAGAGACTCTATTTTCATGGTGGTCGACCGTTTCTTTAAGATAGCTCACTTTGTGGCGTGCAAACTCCATGGCATTCCCAAGTCCATTGTATGTGACTCCGATCCCAAGTTTGTTGGTCACTTTTGGCATTCTTTATGGGGTATGGTCGGGACTCATCTCCTACTCTCCACTAGTTGCCACCCCCAAACAGATGGTCAAACCGAAGTCACCGCACCCTAGGGACCCTCCTTAGAGTCATCCTCAAAACCAACCCGCACCGTTCGAAAGACTTAGGCTCTTGTCTAGAATTGGGTTATAACATGTCAATTAACTCGGCAAAAAAGACATCTCCCTTCGAGTTTGTCTATGGGAGGAATCCCCTCACTTGTTGGACTGTGTACCGCTTCCACTCCGCGAGAAGGACTATCCCAGAGCCTGCAAAGTCATGGATTTCATCAAGGAGCTTCATGCGCATATAGAGGCACATCTGGAGCGCCACATGGTTCAATATGCGCGACAACCTAACAAAGGTCATCGTGTCATCTCCTTTGAACCTGACAACTGTGTATGGGATCATCTCCGCAAGGAATGTTTCCCCTGCGTTCGATGTTAGGCTTGCGTGGTGAGGACCCCTTTAAGGTCCTTAGAGATTTGCGACCAATGCCTACAAGAACGATCTACCCGACTCTTACGGTGTACATCCCACTTTCAATGTCGGAGACCTCTCCCTCTACTCTCTATTTGACCTCGAGGAAGACGGTATTGAAAAGAGGATGTTTCTCAACCAATAAGGGGAGAGTGATAGCACGGGAAAGCACACGGAAGCGCAGGAAGAAAAAGCACTCGAGCTGAAATCCAATGGACCCATAACCCCAGCACAAGCGCGGTCAATATCCCAAGCAGTCCAGTCCATAGTGGTGTGCGAGACCAATGCTTCTCGGAAGGTCCAAGATCAAGTGAAAACCCTCATCACCATCTCGGGTCACGAAGTGTGAAGATTGCGTGCCCACATGGACCGCAAAGTGACATATAGCGCGATATCGCTTTGTGTGGTTTAACTAACGCACTACCCTATTTCTTCTCTCTTATATTTCCTTAGTTATTTTAAACTCCTTAAGATAGTTATTGTTTTAAGACGTGTGGGATCCTTACAAGGGAACCCCCGGTCTCTTCATGGCCTAGACAAAGTTCTTCAGTCTTGGGATTTTTCCATGTAAAATTCTATATAAGGGGTGTTACCCCTAGTATTATACAACTTGGGTTAATATGAAAAATGTTGAAATGAGCATAGATCTTTCTCTTCCAAACCATGCCACTGGTTTTGTATCAAGTTCCTGCAAACACATCCACAAATAACACTCACCTCCTTCACCTTTCCCATCCCTCCACGCCAAACCAAAAACTTGTCGCTTCCACTTGTTCATCGTCATCACATTACTACCACCACCTTTCCTAGAGCGGTCATCATCCCCTTTCCCTCCATCCACCTACGCTACACCACCAGACTCATCGTTGGAACATCATTGTCTTGAGTCAAGGAAGAGATGCGCTCGGAGCCACGATACTAGCACGATATTCACACGTATTAAACACCATATATTGACGGCCTCTACAATGGCCGAAATCGTCGTCACCAAAGTAGAAATCTTGCCGTCGGAACTGACAAGGTATACCGTTGCCGAAAACTCACACCTCTTGGGTACAATGTTGTGCACCTCTTTCTTCTGGTGTTAGATTCATGATTAGATTAGAAAGAAGATGAAGAAGATAGAGACGTTTGAAGGAAGATGAGGAGTCAGCGGCGACGATATTGAAAAGGAGGAAGTTCTTTTTATCTGTCCTGTTCTTAAAAACATATTCCCAATATATCTACTCCTTAAAACATTTTACTAAAATGTTCACTTTTCCATGTTCAGAATAGAGACGATGTGCTAGATTTATTAAAAAATCACTATAAACGGCATCTCACATATTTAAAAAAATGCAGTGTCTCTGATAGAGGTGGTAGAAAAAAGCATAAAAATTTTGGCAGGGAGCTAATCAACAGCTATACAAATCCAGGAAGTTGTTTGCAAGAAACCTACATATTTTGCAGGAGTGGTAACTAAAGCATTACTCTTCCGTTCACTTTTAATATCTCTTATAACAAATAATCATTTGGTAAAATATTACAGAGAGTGGATAAACTGGGAATATGTTTCTAAAAGGTGAACATATATAAAAAAAACTTCGAAAATGAGGGAGGAAGAAAGTGATACGCACAGTTCAAGCGCACCAATTTTTTTCGATAAAAAGAAGCAATAAGTTTTTTTAACATAGTTAAAAACGAGGTTGCCTTCTAAGGTAAGGAGCAACCTAACCCATCCTTTCGGGTGATCAATAGAAATTCCTTCAACAAAGGGTGAAGGATCTTTGAATGATTCAACCTATCTCCATTGCTGAGATCTTAAGCAATATCACACGGGACAGGATTCTTGGATAGAAAGTCTGTTGCCTGGTTAGCCTCTCTGTAGCAATGACTGATCCACACTTTCTCAAAAACTTTAATTAGATTCCTCACTTTCCCAATGACCATGAAAATCTCCCATTGCGTGTCCCATTTATCCTACAAGTTGTTAATAACCACAAGATACCCTCCACAACAATATAACTTTGTTGCAAATTGCACACCTCATCCCCAGGAAAAGAGCCCTAGCTTCCGCCTAAAGGGCTGAAGATGTCCTGGTTGAGTCCCTTTCTATTGCTAGCCTTTTCCCCATATGGTCACGCAGAATGCACCCAAGCCCACATTGACCTGATAATCTAACAGAGGCATCAAACTTTAACTTATGGAAACCCACCCTTGGTTTCTTCCATCTCACAACATTAGGTTTCTTGCTAGGTCTAGACATCTCTTCATCTACTTGAACCTTCATGTTCTAACAACAGCAACAATCACTTCTGGTGTGAATGATTGTGAGTCATTATTCTAAAAACGACGTTGTTTCTATGAGACTCGAGATACCACCAAGCAATACACATGATATTAAAATTACCATTTTTATGCAAGTTCTCCAGACACCATAAAATAAGTTGGTGCGCTCCCTCACATCACACCATAAAATATACCCTTATTTTGTGTGCCTCTATTTGGCGTACAAAAAATACGTATAAATTATATTAAATAGATAAAGAAAAAATGTGTGTGTAATTGATGAATAAGCTTGTTATTAGCACAATTGGACTCCATTTAGTCAAACTATAAGGATACTTAGCATTTACAAAGTTTGACTTTTGAATGATTTTGGGAACTCAATAGTTATATTGACCCACATGATGAACATTGTTATTATTATCGCAAATGGACTCGACGTAGTGCAACTGTAAGGATACTTTTTTTCTAGTTAGAATATAATGATACCGAGCTCATACATAAAGACTAATAAATAACCTTGTACTAATCATAATACATGAACACAATTTATGAATATAACATAGAATTACAAACTAAAATAGATATGCATAATTAGAATGTATAAGTAGTAATTGTAATACGTAATAATAGTTTATACATATCGACCATTATTTTATAATCATAGTATATAAGAAAGAAACGTATATAACCAACTAGAGTATATAAACAATAAAAGTAAAATAATAATTGGCGTACAATTATAAAAAAACGTATTATCAACTAGGTCCACTAGTCCTATTGAGGCCCTATGTGATCAAATCTCGTACTCCTCTTCAGGTACATGTTAAGTATCCTTATAGTTTGACTACATTAACTATATTTACGAGAATAATAAGTGTAATCTTCAACCCAACTAATCTCATTAAGCCCAAATCATTTAAAATTCGAGTTTAATATGTTCTAAATGTTCTTATAGTTTGACTACGTCAAGTGCATTTACGAGGATAACAAGTTTGTTCTTCAATTGGGCATAACTAAGCCCATTAAAGTCCATATTATCCAAAACTCGAACTAGTAGTCAGCAACGTGCTAAGTAGGCTCTCCATCTTATCCGAGTTGTCTATTTCTAATTCATTTACTTTACTTGAGTTAATTTACGAGATTACCAACCATATTCAGCAGTGGCGTGTTGTATGGGATCATTAAGAAACAAATGGTTTGAAACTAGTATACTTGGTTATATATGGGCCAAATAAAGCTTGTATTGGGCTTAAGTTGAGTTTATTAACAAAATTATCAACCTTATTCGTGAATTGGGCCTATATTAACTCATTCAACACATAATTTATTTATTACATGTGTGGTTTTGCTCTCGGTCGTGCAATTTTGTTAAAAGAGCGCTCATTGGACTAACAAGTGTCACAAGCTCGTAGTTTAGATACTCATAGCTTATCAATTTGAGATATTGTATCATTTAACACAAAAAAGAAAGGTGTTCTCTTATCTTTAATCGGATAGTAGCTTTTTTTTAATTTTCTCAAAATACAGAGAAAAAGATGTTCATACTCTTAGTCCTAAAATACTCAAAAAAACTATCTTCTATGATCTATGGCGTTTTCCACGATGATTTCCTAGCTACTTCCATGGCGATTTCGTATCTTCATTACCACATTGCGCTCTCTCCATTTCCATTTATGTTGAAGAGGAGAAGAAGAGGAAGAGAGGTGAAAATGGCGAGGAAATCCAAGTTAGATTATTACTAATTCTTCAAACTCCTTCGCATTGCCTTCGTTCAGCATTGGTGCTTGAAATATTGTTGGTGCTTAGGATTATCTATTGAGCCTTGCCTTAAGAGGCCGAATTGTCACAGATGCAGCTCAGTCCCTCTATGAACTTCTGAGAGGAATGATGTGCTTGGTCAAATATTTGTAGATCAATCATTCTTTTGAAGCCAACAAGATACGAGCTGACCAGCTGATGTTAGACATTATCAGATAATGATCACCGGATTACAGAAATAAGCGGTAAGCACATGATCGATCATACAGAGAGAGAGTGACGGAATAGTAATAGAATAATGAAACTTTAAGTAAAAGAAGGGAAGAAAGAAGGGTTTTTTTATCTCACAAAAGAGATGTAACAAACAAAAAAGGAGCAGAGAACAGACAACTTTCGTGGATTTGTATATATGTTGGTGGAATATTTCACTTAACATATCAGTTTATATTAGTTGATTTCGATCCTTATATCTCCTTTACCCGTCATTCTTGATTCCAGTGTTATTCTTATCCCAATCTAATGATCTAATTACCATGGTCTTTAGTAATAGTTATAGCGTGCACGGACTAACAAGGTACATGAGTTAAACTGCAACCACGGTGTATGCTAACTCTCCGAATTAAACACACACAACCATTCTAGTGTAGATAGTTGTGCTACTAGATTAGACTGCCAACCAAATTTGAATAATCGCAACGATATGATATATATTAACTAACTAGATGATCAAACTAGAAAAGCAACATAAAGCAATAATTTTTAAAATCAAGAGAATTGCCAAATGACATGAATATGAACCAAAAACTGATAAAGAAGATACTTATAAAACCTAAACCATTATAAACCTCAATTGTCAAGAAAAAATAATGTTAAACTTAGTTCCTCATAGGCATTGGAGACAACTTCCTCGATCTTCTCAATAGTAGACTCTCTCCTTGGGGCGCATGAAAGAAAACAATATAACTTATAGAATCTTTTCTACTATATGAGAACGAACCAGAATCTGACATTATCTTTTATACTCCATCTGTCCCGAAATGTTTGAACAATTTGAGCAAAAGTACATTTTTTAAGGGCATTTAATGAGGAGAGAGGTGTGGAAAAAGTTGGGGATTAAATTAATCCCAGCCAATCAAATTACAGCATTGATTTCTCTATAGCCCATGAGAACTCAGTATAATTCTGCCTAGGATCACCAACTTGGCATTAACATGTTCTTAAAACTTTACCCCAGTGCACTTTATTCATCTTCAACAACCCATATTCTTTATCTTAACTACCATTGTAAGTGAAAAACAGAGCATAAGGGGGGAGGGACATTTTTGGAGTTATGGCTTCAGCTTTTTTAGACTTAAATGAGCTGCCAACATGTGAAGAAGAAGAAAATTTAATACAACATACAACTGGAGGTGGGGACCAACCAACACAATTTGTGGACAACACATCTCAACAGAACAATGAAGGCAACCAAGAAACGCAACAGTTGCATCATCAACCAAACTCCAAGCTAAACAACAAGCAACACATGCAGGTATTAAACATTATACTCTCAAAATCTCGGGGGGGGGGGGGGGGAGTTATCACATGGGGCAATCAAGAAAATATCACAAGAACTCAATCTGTCAACAAGAGTAATTGGAAGGATCTGGACAACAACAAGTAGGGGGCAGAGTTTCAATGTGAACAACAAGTTCAAAAACTGTGGGAGAAAACGAATCCAAGTTTCTCAAGAAGACAATACGAGATTAAGCATGGGGGACAGAACATGCTTGAGGAATCTAGCAAGCAAGTTAGAAATTTCAAAGAGCACATGTCACAGAATGACCAAGGCAGGAGTCATAAAGCCACACACAAATTCCCTACATCCAGGCCTATCACCAGAGCACAAATTAATAAGACTAAGATGGGTGCTCAACTTGTTGCAAGGCAACACATTAGCAGAAAAGAGTCAATACTAACCTATGTATGACTTCGTCCACTTGGACGAGAAGTGGTTCTATCTCACAAAAAAGAGCACCAGAGTCTACCTAGCACAAAATGAAAAAGGCAAGTAAGGAGCAGCCAGTTCAAGCAAATTTATCCCTAAGGTAATGTTTACAGCTTGTGTTGCTAGACCTGGGTTCAATGCAGAGGGGGAATGCATCTTTGATGGGAAGATTGGAATCTTTCCATTCACATACAAGGAGCTAGCCAAAAGGAGTTCAAAGAACAGATGCAAGGGGACAGTCGTAACAAAGCTTGTGGATAGAGTCAACCAGAAAGTAACTAGGGCTATGCTAATTGAACAAATTCTACCAACCATTAGAGCAAAGTGGCCTAATGATGGGATGCATAGAACAATTTTAATCCAACAGGACAATGCAAGGACACATATCACTCAGTCAGACAAGGAATGGCAAGATGTTTATATCCAAGGAGATTTCACTTTCATCATAACTCAACAACCAGCAAACAGCCCAGACTTGAACATCTTAGACCTAGGTTTTTTTAGAAGCATTCAGTCCATAATGCATAAAAAGGTGTCCAAGGATGTTGATCACATGCTAGAGTGTGTTACTGATGCATTTTATGAGCTAGACCCCCTAACACTAGGCAATGTATGGATGTCATTGCAAATGGTTATGAATGAGATACTCAAGTGCAAAGGGGGAATGGGTATGACATGCCACACATCAACAAGAAGAGGCTTGCATTAGAGGGGAACAAGCCAACAGAATTGATTGCACCTACTTGGGCTATAGTAGAAGCATGGAATGCAGTGAATGCAGATGCAAGTGCAGCGGGGACATCAAATGCAAATGGGCCAATGGATGCACATGCAGCTAGTACGTCTAATGCAAATGCAAATGCAACCGTGAACGTAAACAGTTAAGAAGAAGAAGAAGAGTTGCTTGATGATGAGTTACTTGATGATGATCATGAACTATAAATGCTTAGCTTAGATTATGCTTATGAATGCAATATAATGAATGTCAACGTTGAGATGAAATATCATAACCACTTGTCAAGTTATGATACTCATCTCATTGTATTTTGTTGTTCAACATGTAATATGGACCTATATGAACCTATCAATGTCTAGAAAGTGCAAAAATTTATTCTCAGTGTTCCCAAATGAATCATTCCTCTAGCCCTAATCATACCCTAACCACGCCCAAAATGCCGCCTGAGTCATAATGACTGGTATCATAATGGGAGGTTAGGCCATAATTGTTGCTCAACAGAACCACATCTCATTCTTAAAAGGGTGTCATCATTGAATAAAAAAAGAAAAAAACAATCTCAGAAGTCTCCTAAATCCATCACTGATTTAGGCCAATCAGATGCTTAACTTCCCCATTACCATCCTTAGTCATGATGATTGGTTGCATAAGGGAGTTAGGCAACTGAATATTACAGAAAAGGTCTAAATCTCAGTTAATACAGGGATCATCACTGATCATGCATGAATGCAGCTACATGTTTCCCTAGAACTGTTCATACTCTTAAGGACACGGGCAATAAATGGGACATGGCCATGCTAATTCACAAGGTTGTAGACAACAGAACATCTGATGGGGACATTTAAGCTTCAAGACATAAGCAAGGCAACATGCAACTCATACTAGGGAACTCTAAGCTTCAAGACATACGCAAGGCAATAGGCAACTCATACTAGGGGACATGCAAGACAATATAATATGGGAATCATGCAAGGCAAACGGCAACAAAGCTTAGGCAACAGATAACTACCACAAAAGTTAGCATGGGCAAGCCTTTGTGCCCATGCTCAAACAGTTAGCACAAAATTGGTAGGAGCAACCAGTTATGCTCCTACCGAGATCAAATTATCCGATACAGACTATTAAAGAGTTCATTTTACAGTCAAAAACACATGGAACCTAATAGTAATACCCAAAATATGTAGTAAGGGTTAAAGACTTATCTATTGGATGTTTGAATCATCATCATCAGTAATGATGATGATCTTCTTGAAGCCTGGAGGGGAACTACTCCTTGGAAGAGTTGGCTTAGGCAGAGAGGGGGGAGGGGCCACCCTCTTCTTCTTCTTCGTAGGCTGCTCTACCTCAACTGAGGTCTCTGGTGATACCTAGTTCACACTACGGTTGTCACCTTGCTCCCCGGAGTAGCTATGCTTCCCCTTGCAAGTACCGGCCAACCAGTCACACCTTGGCTCCCCGTAATACTGGAAGCACACCTCACTTGGAGTGGGCACCCTCTGCTTGCCCTTCTGCAATGACCTCAGATCATCTTCGGTAGTCCATGAGCAATCCTCGGGTCCGGAAATGTGGCTACCCCTAAACAATAGAAATACAAAAGTCTTATAAGAACAAGGCAAATAAGTCAAACAAACTCCAATACCAGAGACATGGACTCATCTCATTCAGTTTCAGCAATTAATTTGCATAGATCGAGCTAGGGGACTCAATGTAGCAACACACAATATAAGGCAACCATGTGGGAGATTGACATTCATCTCTGATCATGAGCAATGGGGACTCAGCGATAAACGTCAACCTCTCAACATATCAAGACCAACCGTAAGCAAACATGCAAGGGACAGAGCAACCAAGCCAAGGTGTAACAATCCAAGATATTGAAAGATCAAAATATATCTAGCAACAAGAAGGGGAAATGTCTATTGTCACACAAATTCAGAGACATGCAAACCAGCCAGGTCGTACAACAAAGCAAGACATAAAGAGATCGACATCAATCTAGCAACAAGGAAGGGAAACGACAGTTATCCCATAAGATACATACACATGCAACCCATCCAAGGTGTATAACAACGCAAGACATAAAGAGATCGACATCGATCTAGCAACAGTGAAGGGGAAACGACAGTAATCGCACAACAGACATACACATGCAGCCCAGTCAAGGTGTTTAACAAAGCAAGACATAATGAGATTGACATCGATCTAGCAACAATCAACGGGAAACGACAATAATCACACAACAGAAATACACATGCAACCCAGCCAGGGTGTTTAACAAAGCAAGACATAGAGAGATCGACATCGATCCAGCAACAATCAAGGGAAAACGCCATTTAAATTCGAAATTCAGTAACATGCAAGCGCAGCAAGGGAATCGATCCGATCTTGAACTCAAATAACAACTGCAAACAATCAAGATCGATTTAAATCACCCAAATCAACAAAAAAAAAACGATTTCAAGCTCAACAGCAATATTGGGGACGCAAAACAGAGCAGCGAGAAAGAAGTTCAAACAAATAAACAGAAACAGAGCAAGGTTTGGGGCGACATCATTCAACAGAAGACCCAAAGGGACAGATCGAGATTGAATTCAATCACCCAAAGGAATCGAACTCGATCTTCATCTCAAGATCGAGTTCAATCACCCAAAAGCACCAAAAACAGAAGTTTTCAAAATGAACACCAGTATTGGGGACGAGATCAAAATCAGCCGCAGCAAAATCCAAGTTGAAACAAAAATACGCAAACAAAGCATGATTGGGGACGACATCATTCAACACAAGAGGAAGATATCGAGTTCGGTTTTAATCACCCAAATCAAACAAAAAAGCAGATTTCAAGTTCAAGATCGCGATCAAGAGCGACAACCGAGACCCAGATGAAGATCGAAGATCAAGATTAAGATCAAGATCAACGATCAAACAGAAGATCAGGATCAAAGATCGAAGGCCCAAGAACAAATTTCAAACAAAAGACATAAACAGAGCAAATTCGAGGACGAGAAAGAGAGAGAAGAAGGGATCAGACCAAGATCCATGACAAAAGAGGCGGGGATCAAGCAACGAGAACGGCGCTAGGGTTAGAAGAGAGAGTAGAGATAGAGATTGTGAGAGAGTGAATTGTGAGAGGGGTAAAAATTAGGGTATTCGGTGGGTTTTTTGGGCTGGGTTTAGAGGGTTGGGTTAGGGCTGGGTTTGGGTTAGTTAAGTATGGGTTTTGGTCAGTCTAATTAGATTGGGGTAGAATTAATTTTGGATGAGCTTATATGGTTGATTTTCTTATTTTTTCAGCCCAAATTTAAAAATGATTACACTTAATTAGGGATGAATAATATTATTTCAATTTTAGTGATTTAATAAGTTTAATTAATTTCTTTTCAAACATAACTAGTGAAGTTAAGTATAGTTCATGAATGTTAAAAATTGTGAAATTTGAAAATGAAAAAGTTTTGGTGGGAGAAGTAGTTGGAATATATGGACAGTTGGGTATGGTTTGATAGTTAGAGAGAAATAAATAAAGTGAAAAGTGATGATGAATATGAATAAATATATAAAGAAATAGAGCTACATAGATATCATTGGAAGAAAGAGTATCTGCAAAAAAGAAAATTGTTCAAACTAGAAATTGTCCAAATTTTAATGGGCGTCGATTTATTATTTATGAGAAAGATAATTACTTCTATTTCAATCGAATGTATCTTTGCCTTACTCGGCTGCTGTCATTCGAGCTGGAGGAAAGAACAAAATACAGCAAGAACAAAGGTTGGGTAAATTCAAAGCAGTCAGCTAAAATAACATCCAGTTGTATGTATTGTTCTCAGCAAAATCATACAAAAAAAGAGCGAGCAAACAGATCAACTCGCAGCCCCGCCCGTCTTCCTTTCGTGTCCCTTGCAAACACAGTTATCAAGACTCGAGTCTAACCCCTATCCTCGAAAACTACAGCAAAACTCAAAGCTCATCATGACCATCCTCATCCTCAGCGTCCTCCGACGCAGCACCAGCTGGCCCGCCACCTGTCCTCTGGTACACAGCTGTAATAATCGGGTTGCACACCGCCTCCACCTCCTTCAACTTCTCATCGTAATCCTCCTTCTCCGCCGTCTGGTTATCGTCGAGCCACTCCAACGCGTCCTTGACGGCAGCCTCGATCTTCTCCTTCTCGTCTCCCTCGAGCTTCTCCGCCAGCTTGTCCTGGTCGTTGATCTGGTTCTTCATGTTGTAGATGTACGTTTCGAGACTGTTGCGCGCGTCCACTCTCTCCTTCACTTTTTTGTCTTCTTCTGCGAACTCCTCGGCTTCGCGTACCATACGGTCGATCTCCTCTTGGCTTAAACGGCCCTTGTCGTTCGTGATTGTGATCTTTTCCGACTTTCCGGATGCCTTGTCCTCGGCTTTCACGTTCAGGATACCGTTTGCGTCCACTTCGAATGTTACCTCGATTTGAGGTGTGCCTCTGTCAAGAGTATAAAACATGTCAGCGTCACAGTAAAAAAATACAGGTTTGACCCGAACCGACCCGGTTTCGGTCTTGGTTTAATGCGTTCGGTTAAACCGATCTCTGAATAATAAAAAATAAAAAATGTAGACTTGAGTTGCATTCGGTATGATTGAGATTGAAGTCAGTTGAAGTTGAAATAGGGAATTGAAGTAGTTAAAATGAGATGGGTAAAAATAAACTAGTTCAACCACAGCAATTGAAATTGCTTCAACTCACATATCTCGGTTGAAGAAAAGTGATTGAAATCGATTGAAAACAACCTCATTTCAACTGATTTCAATCGATTGAAATGAGTTGTGTACTGAACGCGTTTTAGGAGCGTTGATTGAAGGAACTTCAATCAGTTCAATACCCCTCCCGAACGCAACCTTGTTAATTCACTGTTTTCTGATTTCTTTTTCCCCAAATTTATGTCGTTTGTTCCGAATTTGTGCCTTTTTTTAATTAATATATATTTTTTGGTCTGACTTGAACCGACAAAAACCAAACCAAACTAGACCTAGCAAAAAATCAACCCGACATGCAAACTCGACCCGACCTGTTTCTAGGTCATACAAACCAGACTCGGTTTTAAAAACAAAAGAAGTTTTGACCCGAGAAAATCATGGATTTAAGTATGACCCGAATCGTCAACCCGACCTATTGGGGCTAGAATATAAGCATAAAAGTTATGAAACTATCTAAAAATATTAATTTATTTTTATTAAATAAATACTCCCTTCGGATACAAATACATGTTTTTAGATAAAATTTCAACAAATTAAGGTAAAATTTTCACACAAATTAAGTATATTAGAAATGTAAAAAGCAATGTCTAAAGAAATAAAGTAGTGTTAATATAATAATTATACAAGGATAAATATGGTAAAAGTATGAAAAAATTGGTAAAATGTGTATTTGTATCCAACAAAAATGTTCTGAAATGACATGTATTTGTATACAAAATGAGTATTTTTCTTTCTTAAAATAACATTTTATTACTTTTTTTAAGAAAAATTACCAAAAAGTGAAGAAAAATAAACCGACCCAACAACCGACCCGTTATGATGACTTGAAATGACTCGACCCGGAATGATCTGAACCCGAAACTCTCTAACCCAAACCCGACCTGATTAAGGTCTGGAGCCGAACAATTTCAGTTCCGAAAAATGTCTGAATTCGGTTTCGGTTATTTTCGGGTTGGTTTTGGGTCAATGGACACTAGGCTCAACTCAGGGAAGAAACAAACCTTGGAGCTGGAGGAATGCCGGTGAGATCAAACTTCCCAAGAAGTCTGCAGTCTTTAGTCATACTCCTTTCACCTTCGAACACCTGAATAGTAACAGTGGTTTGCTGGTCCTGGTAAGTGGTGAACACCTGCGACTTTTTGGTAGGGATGACAGTGTTCCTAGGGATCAACTTGGTCATCACTCCTCCCACAGTTTCAATACCCAAGGTAAGAGGTGCAACATCCAACAGAAGGATATCTGCAAGTTATTAAGATCAAGTAAGAAACAGCAGTACAGTTGAATATATACAAGTCAATCTCATTCACTCACCTTTGGTTTCTTCACCGCCCTCTCCACTGAGAATACCTCCCTGTACAGCAGCACCGTAAGCAACGGCCTCATCTGGGTTGACCCCCTTGTTGGGCTCCTTGCCATTGAAGTAGTCCTTGAGAAGCTGTTGGACTTTGGGGATTCTAGTACTTCCACCAACGAGGACGATTTCGTCGATCTGGTTCTTCTCTAGTCCAGCGTCCTCCATGGCTTTCTTCACTGGGCCCATGGTCTTTCTGAACAGGTCGTTGTTCAGCTCCTCGAATCTTGCTCTGGTGAGAGGCTCGGAGAAATCAGTACCGTCGAATAGAGACTCGATCTCTACACGGACTTGGTGCTGGCTACTCAAAGCTCTCTTGGCACGCTCTGCTTCTCTTCTCAGCTTTCCCAATGCTCTGTTGTCCTTGCTGATGTCCTTGCTGTACTTCTTCTTGATCAGCTTGATGAAGTACTCCATGATCCTCTGATCGAAATCCTCACCTGGAAAAACAGAACAAATCATTGTCAAGTTTCAAGTCAAGCTAATGTTTGCTCTTTTAGAAAGTATTTGAGAAGGTATACCTCCCAAGTGGGTGTCTCCGTTGGTTGAAAGAACCTCAAAAACACCATTGTCGATAGTTAAGATACTGACATCGAAGGTACCACCACCAAGGTCAAAGACGAGGATGTTCTTCTCACCATCCTTCTTGTCCAAACCATAGGCAATAGCTGCTGCAGTTGGCTCATTGATAATTCTTGCGACATTCAGGCCAGCGATTACACCAGCATCTTTTGTAGCTTGTCTCTGGGCGTCATTGAAGTAAGCAGGAACAGTGACAACTGCGTCCTTGATCTTCTTTCCGAGGAAAGCCTCTGCAGTCTCCTTCATTTTTACAAGGATCATAGCACTGATCTCCTCAGGGCTGAAGACCTTTGTCTCTCCATCCTTGATCTGAACTTGAATGTAAGGCTTTCCATCTTTGTTCACAATCTGGTAAGGAACAAGTTTCATGTCCCTCTGGACCTCTTTGTCCGCAAACCTGCAGGAAATAAATTTCACCCATTGAGCTTTAATGAAAGACAAGAAATGTAGAAGAAAAAAAAGAATTGGGTCCTTACTTTCTCCCAATCAATCTTTTAACGTCAAAGATTGTCCTCTCAGGATTGACTGCTGCCTGATTCTTGGCAGCCTCTCCAATCAACCTCTCAGAGTCGGTGAATGCAACCCAGGATGGGGTGATACGGTTTCCTTGGTCATTGGCTATTATTTCTACATGACCATTTTTGTACACTCCCACACATGAATAGGTAGTACCAAGATCAATCCCAATAACTGTTCCTAGCTTGGGAGCTTCATCCTTTGCAATAGTAAAGGCAAATAAAGTTCCTGAAAGCGAGAAAACGGGATAGATGAGATTAAACGACCTTCGAATAACATCTGACACTAATAGCAAGTAGAAGGCTGTGTCCCATATATAGGATATCATACGTCGTCATAATATGAATCGCATGTTTATGATAATGAAATAAGTATGTGGTGCTAGATTTCAAATCCTCCAAACAGCTTGGTGAGCTAAAGCGACAATCAGTAACTGAAGAGAAAATATTATATTGCCAGACTTCATCTCTCACTAGATCCAGCTAACTGATGTTTTTCCTATGAGAGAGGATATCTTCTACTTAATTCTAGTCAGAACGGAAAAGGAAAGATCGGGGTCAATGAAGCAAATACATCCGCATTTGGAATAATTATACGGCGAACAGCATGCAAACATCAATTACGAATCAGTATAACACAGAAACGCAAGCATATAAATATCTTAGCAACAACAACAAAATGACACATTTACAAGCACTAAATTTACGAAAAGCTAGACAACTAGAAGTGAAAGATCCAGATCCGGAAGAAATTCGATCGCAGTACATTACACTTCACCGTCACACTCTAAATCCTCAACAGATGAAATCAGAAAAAACAGAAAAGCGTATATAGCAGCGAAGCAGCAGTTTGAATCGGAAACACCATTTCTTAAGATCAAGTAAATCGGAATGAGAAAAGAAAGAGATCAGCGACACTCACCGCACAAGATGATCCCTAAAACAATCGAAGACATTCGGGCTCTCCAAGCACCGGCCATTGTTTAACACCACTAAGCTCTCCTTTCTCAGAAGAACGCTGCAGAGATCTGTTTCTGTTTTTGTTTTCGGTTCCGCTTCCAAATGACAACAGATATCGTTCACCGGAGGGTTTATAGGAAGGGGGGAAGGACTCCTTTCTCTCTCTCTTCCTGAAGGGCGTGAGTTGAAACGTGTCACGGATGATGACGTGGACCAATGAGATATTGGGATGTTTAGATCGGACCAATCAGATGCTTTCTCTTTCTCAACGGTGTTTACGGGGACGTCAAATGTTCGTGTGCGAACGCGGGGGAGGAATAGAAAGTGTCATACGTAATGACGTGGACCAATGAAAATTTTAAGTGCTGTGTCTCCACCAATTGGAGTCCTATTGTCTCGCTGGATCTAGTGTTTTCTAACGGTGAACAGAGCACCGGATTTTTTTTATCGGATTCATTCGGTAACAATCATGAAGTTTGTAATTTGGTTGAGTTGAGTGTAATGTGTTAGTTTTATGTGAAAGATGTATAATTTAGTTTATTTTAATTAATATGATGATACTTTAACATAATGTAGAGTGTTGTTTTAATTGGGTAAGATTCATTTAAGAATTAAGATTTGCATCAGAATTAAGAAAAGATATGGTTAGTCTCTTTATAGTAGTTTTATGTAGTAAATGTGCATCGAGTTATAAAATACTCCGTTCTATCCTCTTTTAAAGATCTTATTTAAAAACGTTATTCATAGTTTGTGGTTCTCATCCCGATTACTCTTAGGTCCCGTTTGTTATAAATTTTCGAAAACGTAAACGGAATGAAAACGAGTCTAGACAACTTTTACGTGATTGTTCACTCATCGAGTTGGTTTAGCGACTTGCAATTCACTACAAGATGGTCTTATCACTCCGTTCGGCAAGGGTATTTGTTTCCGCTATACGATGGTGGGGTTTCAAATACTTTTGACGAAGGGAGTCACACTACCATCTTATGGTGCATCACAAGCTCCGAAACCAACTCGACCAATGAACAGTAACGTGAAAGTTGTCTAGATTCGTTTACATTCCCTTTACGTTTCCGGAAAATTATAACAAACGAGGCCTCAATGTATAAGAAATAACATAGTCATACGTGGTCTAGTTTTATTCGTCTCAATAAACACTTTAATAATATTAAAATTTTATAATTTTTGGAGTTGTATTATTAGATATATTAACGAAACAAGACACATCTCTGCAGGTGTATCGGGTTGAAATGAGATCTTATTTAAGGACAGAGGGAGTAGTGTTTATTGAGTAGTGGTTAGCAAGTTATATATTGTTGGAAGTATATAATAGCGTATTAAATTTGGCATGAGCGTGTACTATTTTTTTACTATTCGATATTTCAGTGGGTCATCTTAAATATGTATTAATCTTATCTTAATATCTTGAGATTTTTTTTAAAATCACCCCTTATTTGGGCCTTTTTTTAAAAAAACACCATTTATATCACTTATTGCTTTAACCACTCCTTATATATGTTTCGTTACCAATGCAACACTCTTTTCGTTTCGCCGTTTAACGGCGGAACGAAAAGGGTGTTGCATTGGTAACGGAACATATATAATGGGTGTTTTTTCTGAAATTAGTTATATAAAGGGTGATTTTCTGAGAAAAAAACGCGCAAATAAGGGGTGGTTTTAAAAAAAAATTCTCTTTTTCTTTTCCCCAATTTCCATTTATCCATACTATTTTTCTCTCCTACTGCTTGTAATATACTGCAGCATTTCCCAACTCGATTACGTTGTTTGTAGCTAGACTCCTCTTTTAACATTACATAGCAATTTGAATTTGAATATAGATTAAACATTCCCGTCCCCTACGAGAATAATCTCTAATACAAAATTTCACAAATCAGAATAATATTCATAAACTCCAAATCTCCCTCATCATCCCACAATAAAATCTGTTTTTATGCTGAAGATGAGGTTCATCTTAAGAAGAGCAAACACAAATGCATTAGAAAATAAATAATTAAAAGAGTCAAAGATAAACGACAATAGAACCAAAGAGGCATGTGTTGCTATTATTTTGTTTTTATAAATTATAAACACACAACAAACCTAATATTTCATAAACTCCAAACCTAATATTAGAGATTACGTTGTTTGTAGCTAGACTCCTTCTTTTAACATTTACATAGCAATTTGAAATTTGAATATAGATTAAACATTCCCGTCCCCTACGAGAATAATCTCTAATACAAAATTTCACAAATCGGAATAATATTTCATAAACTCCAAATCTCCCTCATCATCCCACAATAAAATTCTGTTTTTATGCTGAAGATGAGGTTCATCTTAAGAAGAGCAAACACAAATGCATTAGAAAATAAATAATTAAAAAGAGTCAAAGATAAACGACAATAGAACCAAAGAGGCATGTGTTGCTATTATTTTGTTTTATAAATTATAAACACACAACAAACCTAATCTCAAATTATTTTCCATTCCCGATAAAAGAGCCGTTGGTTTCTTTTCTCAACATGGGAGTTGCGTTACATATACGCAAATAGGTAGACAATAATGTCTCGAGAAATTTTTTTAAAATCACCCCTTATTTGTGCCTTTTTTCAGAAAACACCTCTTATATATGTTCCGTTACCAATGTAACACCCTCTTATATAAGTGGTGGTTTAAAACAATTAGTAATATACAAGGTGTTTTTTTAAAAAAACCCAAATAAGGGGTGGTTTTAAAAAAAATTCTCTAATATCTTATCTTATCTTAATATACTATAAAATTGGCATTGTTTGACATCATTAATACCCTTTTTATTGTTTGGCACCATTAACCTCTAGAGTTCCTATTACTCGGTCCAATTTGTTCGGTCTAATTTGGTTAGCCCAATCCCTCCTCCTTAGCCTATAAATAGAGACATTCTCCATTGTGCAAGAATATCTTCCTCTCTTCATCTCTCTTCCTCTCTCTACCTCTCTTTTGGAAAGTATGCTTTGTAGTTGCCCACATACGAGATCATCTACATCAGAAATTCGATTTGCTTCTTAGATCTAAATTGATTTGAGAAGTATGCTCTGTACTTGCCCACATACAGGATCCTCTACATCAGAAACTCGATTTTCTTCTTAGATCTAAATCGATTTGAGAAGTATGCCCTCAAACTCAACTTGGATTCTGTTTAAATTTCCCCAGTTGCCCTTATTTTCTTTAATCATCTTTTTGAAAATAAGTGTGAAAGAAAAACTAAAATCTCTCACATAAAATGAAAATTGCATTAGCTTTCCACTCAATTAGGAAAGATAAATAGTCAAATTAAGTAAATTAAGCTTCGCGTCCCTTTGAATTCCAAGAGTTCACATAATTCACTTCTTATCCTTTATTACTATTAAATAAAAATCCTTTCTTATTCTAAAACCGCATTGAACCTTTGATCTTTCTATGTTCCGACCTTTCTTTGCACAAGTCAAAGCATCACCTCCATTGCTCTATAAATAAATAAATGAACACACACATACAGTCCTGTAAGAGAGCCCATCGCCATGAATCCATACATCATATCATAATCCTTATAAAGTTGAGTTTTTTAAGCATATTTCTCAACATACCCTTATTTTCATTATCGATCATTTTTGAAATAAATGCGAAAGAAAAACGAAAAACTCAAATAAAATAGAAATTGTATTAACCCTTACTTGATTATGGAAGATAAATATTCAAATTAATTAAATTTAACTTCATTATCGATCATTTCATATCATTTAGTACAATCAAATATTCTGATTCTCAATACCGCCTCAACCCTTTTCTCTTTTTATGTTCCAACCCTTCTTTGCAGAAGTCAAAGCATAACCTCTATCACTCTATAAATACAGAAATGAATGCACGCATGCAGTCCCATAAGAGCGGCCATCAACATGAATCTCTCACATAAAATGAAAATTGCATTAGCCTTCTACTCAATTAGGAAAGATAAATAGTCAAATTAAGTAAATTAAGCTTCGCGTCCCTTTCAATTCCAAGCGTCCACATAATTCATTTCTTATCCTTTATTACTATTATATAAAATTCCTTTCTTATTCTGAAATCACATTGAACCTTTGTTCTTTCTATGTTTCGACCCTTCTTTGCACAAGTCAAATCATCACCTCCATTGCTCTATACATAAATAAATAAACATACACATACAGTCCTATAAGAGATCCCATCACCATGAATCTATACATCATATCATATCATAATCCTTATAAAGTTGAGTTTTTTTAAGCATATTTCTCAACATTCCCTTATTTTCATTATTGATCATTTGGAAATAAATGTGAAAGAAAAACGAAAAACTCTCAAATAAAATAGAAGTTGAATTAACCCTCTACTTGATTATGGAAGATAAATAGTCAAATTAATTAAATTTAACTTCATGTCTCTTTGAATTCCAAGACTCCACATAATTCGTTTAATATCCTTTAGCACAATTAAATATTCTCATTCTCAAAACCGCCTTAAACCTTTTCTCTTTTTATGTTCTGACCCTTCTTTGCAGAAGTCAAAGCATAACCTTTACCACTCTATAAATACAGAAATGAATGCACGGATGCAGTCCCATAAGAGCGGCCATCACCATGAATCTATACATACAAGTGGTTTTATGATTGGGAAAAGATGATCAATATTAAAGCGAAGTCAAACTTAATGTCAATTTATTCCTATAAATTTTTATTCTTCTGCATGTTCTCTTCCATCTTTTCTATTACCTTCAATTCTTAGTATGTGTATATAGTTTGTTGTCATTTTACGATGTTAGTTAATATAGTGGATGAAATGGAATTTAGAACTTTAAAAAATAGGCTCAAATATTAACAACGAAAGGTTACATACATAATCAAAAACAATGTAATGTACAATAATCCATGGAGTATCACACATGGTCACACAAGTTACATATCAAAAAAAGCTTCAATTGCAAGTATATGCTTGACCGACAATGCACATTGTATGATAAAGCAACAAATTATTCTATTAATTTCTAAGGAGAATGCCGCCTCAATTATATGTTTTCACCTATACAAAGATCCAACAACTCAAACACAAGCCCGTGCGAAGCACACAACTCTTCAATAAAAGTAATTTTCCTTAAAAAAAAGAAAGACACAATAGCCCGTGCATAGCACGGGCATACCTTCACTAGTTTGTTTATAAAGGAGTGTGCATTAGTTTGTGATAAGTGTGTGCATTAATTATGGATATAAGTGTATTAATTTTTCTCTAAGCGAGTATTAGTTTCTTATAGTGGTTTTCCTTTAGAGTGCACTAGTTACATTTTCAACTATACATAGGTTTGTTTTTTACCAAAAAAAAACTGTACATATGTTTGTTTGTGAGTGTGCATCAGTTTCATCTTGAGTGTGTATTAGATTGCTGTCAATTTATACACACTCTCTAGCTGAGAGTTCATAATAATCTTTTCATTTGTGCATAGGTTTAGCTTGTGAGTGTGCATTACTTTTTCCTTAAGTGTGTAATAGTTTACTTGTTGATGAACATTGTGTTTGCATGTCGTTATTTAGAAATGTAAACAAACACTACGCTATGCAAATGATATGAGACAAATGTCTCAACAATTTAATTATCTAACTAACATTAAATCCTATTGACTAGAATATAGCAGAAGCAAGCGTCGAACCCATAGGAGGCCATCAACTTGTTTGGATTTCATTTAAACACTTTGATTATAAAATAGGGATTTTTGTTTCTAAAATAGAAAATGCTAAAAACTTGTTGTGAATAATTATAAGACAAGGTTCTTATCAAAGTATGTATATGTATTAAATGATGATGATCATCATAGTAAGTTCATAAAAATAACTACTATAGTAAATTGATCATATTCATATTCAACCAATATCTAGCACCTCAAACTGAGCATACTAAACCTATCAAAATCAGTTAACTACGATGAATGCATATAGCTGAAACTAATGGAAGCATTAAATTGAATAATACCAGGAAACATAAATAGCAATTGGAGTCTACCCCTACAATGCAATTCTCTACACAATTTCCTAGTTCAAACCGAATCTAGAAATTCATGCTTGCTTTGAAGAAATAGATTAAGACGAATGAATCAATCTACCCTGGCTTGTATGAATACCAAATTTAACCCTAGGTGACATGGTTATTAAAATCTAGATCCGGGTCTTAAAATCTTACGATTTTACGATCCAACATTGATCTTTGATCCAGATCTATCATTAAAATCTATACATGTTAAATCTTATTTTGGATCTTATTGGATCTTATAATATTAGTAGGATCTTACGATTTTACGATCCATGTACGATCCTAACGTTGGACTATGATGAGACACTAATGCCTATTTGAAAGCCCAATTATTCCACTTTTTATCTTTTGCATGATTAAAATCACTCTATATGTACATCTCTCATACAGTACTAGATAAAAATAATAGGTTTTTACTCATGCGTGTGCAACAGCTAAAACAACCCTAAATGTGATAGTCTATAACATTAACTCTCATCTATAAATTTCATGAATCCAAATGTTTAGTTACATGACTTGATATTCGAATAATATTTATCGCTTTGAAGTAATGCTTGTAGATTTAATTTTTAGACGTCAAATTCTAGTAGAATTTTTGTAGTACAAATTACAATGTTTATAGATGAATATAAAATAGTCTTTTATTAATCTTTAAAATCTTACAATTCTATGATCCGATTTTACGATCTGATCCTAAGGGTTCCTCGTGATACGATCCGAAACTCCCAATTTTAATAACCTTGCTAGGTGATCAATCTAGAAATAAACTAACAATTCAATATCAATAACATTCAAGAGAAAAGCAATCATTCATGCTATAAATTAAAAGAACAAGCTCACATCATTCACCAAATGAATACTTCTACTACTTTACTAAGAAATTAGGAGATTAGCTCTCCATACTAGGACTTAAAAATATTTTTGATGAAGAACTCTCAAGTACGTAAAACTGCCTCCAAATGACTCTATAGAAAACTACGTAAAACTGGATTATCTCTAGAAGAAAATAGAAGCATTTTATAAGCTCCTAAATCTTAACCTAGAAGATTTCAAATTAATAATAGAAATAATAGAAGCTAATGCTAGAAATTCCAAAAAAGCTAATTAAAATCTGTAAGATGGAAAACAAAAGAGAAATAGTCTCAATGTAATTCCGCAGAAATCGACATTCGTCAAAGGGTTTCGGCAGTCGCCGCCTGTTGTATCTTCTAAAAGAAATGAGACTCTTACACCGGGCACCGGAAGGTGATAGGTGGCCGCCTCCATAAAACTAGTCTTGGACTCCTTCAGCTTCTTCTTGATCTTCAACGTCGCTCTTCTTCGTCTTCACTTCACTCTGCCTTCTCTTCTCTTCTTTCTCTAAAATCCTCGTAAAATGCCAAAATAAGATATATATGGTCGTAAAGTGATACGAACCAAATACACTACAATAACGCTCATAATCGTACTAAAATTATGCTCTTATAGCCGTCGTAGATGTGTATATCAAACATCCCCATACTTGAACTTCTACTCGTCTTGAGTGGAGTAAGAGTACCACTCATCTCTCAAGACAAACCATGTAGAAATATGACGAGCGTCGTTTAGCCGTGTCAAAATAATAAAATACCTATCCGACTACTCCAACTAGTAGAGTGGTAAGACAGGGTAAATCCCACGAGAAATCAAGAATCAATTCTTGTGATATTAGATTTAATCAACTCAAATGGTAATAAAAAGGTGGGAAATTGTATTGAAACAAAACTAACTAATAATTGATTTGGAAACAATTATGGGAAAGCACCTTGCCCAACTAGTATCCACCTAACACAATAATTGATTGATCATTGACTTCTTATATTCAGGTTCTATCCTAATGTTTATATCATCTAGTTGTCCTAATCCTTGTTCTTTCATAGCTAATAATCCAACTAGTCATAATAGCCCTTATCTAAATACAACCCTGAAACTATCAAGATTTAATATCTAAGCAACAATGCATTTAGGAATATATAGGAACATGGAGTACCAATGACTCAAGGTCGATATTTAACACATTATTATCTCTCTACACAATTACAATCCCAACCAGGTCATGTATTGATTTGCTGCCTAATGATAAGACTCTCCAACTCAGACAAGTCAGACCTAATAGTATGAATTAGACTTGATCTACCTAGTTGATAATGACAGATAGGTAAATCAATTCAATAAGCAATACATCGCAAGAGAGATAAAACAACTAGGATATAATTAAGAACTTATTACAGAAGTATTACAATCAATTCATCTGTTGACTTCCACCAATCGAAAAAAGTAAGTGGATCTACTCTGCCTTATTGTAAACTACGTAAAAACAAAACCTAGAAAACAACGTAAGATAGAAGATGATTAGGGTTGAGGCACAATCAAACCCTATTTATTAACCTAACATAAGAAGACTAAACTAAAGAGGCCCAACCCGAGCTCCATCAGAAAATAAGTCCAAAGCCCAAAGTGCAATCTTGGTGAAATAGGGTTTCACAACTTTCTTGGCCCGACACTGGTCGCGCCTGGGCCGATTTTTTCACTTTCCTCCATGAACAATGGCGCGGTTGCGCCAAGCACTCTGCAGTCATGCACGGCTGCTTTCGTGTGTGCGCGGCTCCTGCTTCGTCCCTTTGGAAATCTACTCCTCGAATGTTCGTAATCCTTGTGAATAACGTTTTCAGTTTGCGAGGTCCGAATCACGGTAAATATGCGGCATACTCATGTCAAATCACCCATAAATGATTCTAACAATTACTTGTTGCGCCATACTAGATGTCGCCTATCAAAATCCCAAGTACAAAACGCTCAAATAGTAATAACATTCGTTAAGATCACTCCCCAACCCAACCCAACATATACAAAATCGTCTAACTCTCAACATAGAATGCTCTCAAGCTCACTAAAAATATAGTTAATTGTAAAATGTAATTGTATCACTCAAGTAACCGTAACCAATATGTTCAAGAACATCCTAAATCTCTTCTAAAAGAAAGGTCAAAATAAAAATAAAAATCCAAACTCCAACTTAAATCATCTCCTCTCCAAACTCCATGTAATGACCTACTCCACTAAATAATGTTGATCTCAACAAGCGCAACTCAACTACCAATTCCTAAAGAAGAAATCTGCATAGCACAACCATAACAATATGCATAAAACACTAGAAAAGAAACCTAATCCAAGCATCTACTCCATACCATCGTGAATAATGCTCCACAAATTTCAATAAGAAAAATAATGATCGGAAAATACCTCTATAGATATGACACGTAAGATCAAGAAACTCCATCAAAGAGATCTAATCATGTAAGCTAAAATGAGAAGTGAAAAATAATAAAAAAAAATCTACACCTTATCGCTCCTTGTAAAACCTACCCGACACACTCTTATACTCCAACACTTATATCACCGACACTAAAAATATGGAAAAGAATCATCTTAATCATTCAAATTCTTTTCACTCAAATTCTTGCTTAAGCGTCCTTTTGGGTTTTCACTTAACACTCTAAAAAATGATCTCACCCACCTCACAACTCTCAAAAATATGTTTTTATGAGCCCTAATGCCAGCCAGATTACATGCTTATTGTCTGAGTGCCCCGAAAGGTTTTCACTCATCCCATAATATAATTTTGGCTCTTTTAACATTTATGCCTCTTTTATTTTTTATTTTTATTTTTTTGTGTTTTTCAAATTTATAGAATATATACAAATAGCGAATATAAATCTACTTCCCCACACTTAAACTAAGAATTGTCCTCAATGCGAATATTGGACAAGAATGAAGAGCAATAGAAGAATAGAAGACTACCGCTACTGTTGTGGTGGTGGTGGATAATCCGGATATTGGGACCTAGAAAAGTGTCCCACTACTGCATCATCTGCATCAACAAAGTCATCTTCTCCTCTTGGTGACCCCAATGAGCATCTTGGCCAGCACAAGGAGTGTCCCAGACTCCATTGTAATCAGTGAAGCATTGGTCTAGACTCTATACACCCTCGTAGGCCATGTGACCATAGTCAAGTTCCATTGATGCAGGCACGGCCCCGGGTGCCGGAGGAGGCGGTGGGGGAACATGAATTCCAACAAATGCGCAGAGGTCCCATTCAGTGTAGTCCTTGCTCGGAAAAGTTAAAGGCTCAGGCCTAGGGAGCACGAACAAATGAACATTCCAGGCCCCGAACAAGAAAGTGTGTACCTCTTGCGATACTTTGGTCCCGTAATGAGGTCCCTGCTCGTACATCGTATCGAACCTCATCATGTGAAAATCACACATCTGACCGGAGTTAAACTGATATGAGCGGGAAACGGGCTCCTAAAACGGACGCTCAATGTTGAAAGCATCACCAATCAATGTAATCATACCCCTAATGCAAATCTTTCCCTTGGTGTCTCCTTGGAACTTATCGCAGCTCCTCAAGAATATTGTAGCCCAATCCATAGCCGTGTTTCCATTAAGCGTAAACGTCCACACCGCCTTCAAATTCTTGATGGAGATCTTGTTTACCTTCACTTGTCCAAAGAACACCAAACGAATCACCTAGTGGATGTTGTGAAGGAACGAGTGCGACCATTATTATAATTTGTGATCACGGTGTCGTAGTTCATACCCGTGGACCGGAGCAAAAATTCATATGGTCCATGCTCCTTTTCTCTTATTGCCACCATTATGGAGGTGACTCTAAAAACGCTTCGTGGTTCAGCCATCGTCAACTGAAGAAATTCTCACCCAAGTTAAAACTTGATTCTCCTTAAGCGCTTTTCAATGCGGAGAGTTGAAAGAAACTCATGCATTCAACTAACAAAGGTGGGTGCCGACTCGTCAAAAAACTCGCCAAGACCGGTGTGTGCGACCATCTCCCATGTGCAATTAGCGATACACAACACCCGATTGAAGTTGGTATCGAAGAACATTGTTCTCATAATCTTGCGGTTCCACACATTGAGCTGAATCGTTTTTGGATCGATGTCTTTCTTGGCTCTCTTTGAGGGGGGGCTCCAAACACGAACCTAATGATACTTGTGGCGCGAGCTAGTATTGGTTGAATTTCTCCAAAATTGCAAAAGAGTGTACGAGCGACGGTTGCTGAAATTCTTGCTGATACGGTATGCGCACGGAATTAGCTAGATCTAGGCTCCAAACAATGAACAAAACGAGCTAAACACACAAACAAAAGATGAACACAAATACGATGACAAATGGAGGTGAAACCGATGGAATGAAGGATGATTAGGACAATAAGAAACCCAACAACACTATGGAGAAACCCTTTACTTCATTCGGCCAAGAACCACTCCAAAAGGATGAAGAACCCGTTCTTCTACAACCTCACACGCCGGTATGAAGGCCTTTGCACGAGGAGGAGGCGTATAATGGTTAATAGCACCAACTCTTGGTAGAAATTGACACACTCAAGCCAATTAAGAAGCAATTCGACAATCTCTCAACTCTCACCTTCAAACACTCTTGATGGAGAAAGAAGGAAACAAGGAAACTGGTTTTTGAATTGCAAATAACGTGCCTTACAAATGACAAAAATGGAGGATTTTATACTCATAAGAAGGGCCCGCCTTCTTTTCCTAAAAACAGTCATAAAAAGGAATAAACACACTCAAATGTCTTCTAAAAACAAGCCAAAACAAAGTTAACACGTTGTCTTAAAAACATGCACAAAACAACTAGAAATTGTCGATAACCAAGTACAAATTCATGGACTATCCTCAACAGATTAAGGACCTTCTAAGAGCCCCTCCATTATCAACAAGTTCTTCTCTCCAAGCTTAGGATGGTCCTCTTCATGTGCAACAAGTTCCTTGAACAAGAGATAGGTGATTACCTTGTTCAAGTCTTGACCTAGCTTCTTAGCTTTAGACCTTGTGATTGGACCATCTATTGTGAGAATTGGAGCTGGGGTTGGTGACCTAGATGATCCTTCATCATCCTCCCCTTCTTGGGAATGATTCGACCATGAATCTATAGGCTCATCGTCTTGTCCCTCAAAAAGTGTTAGATCGCCAACATTGAAGGTGGCACTCACTTCATAGTCGTCGGGGAGGTCAAGAACATATGCGTTGTCACCAACTCGTCTTAGCACTTTGAAGGGGACATCTCCTCGAGGTGAGAGCTTAGAAGCTTGCCTTTGTGGGAATCTCTCTTTCCTCAAATGGACCACACCAAATCGTCGGGCTTGAATATGACCCGACGCCTTCCCTTGTTGTTCCTTGTAGCCGTGGATTCTCCTACTTGCTCCAGCTTGATCCTTGTCCTCTCATGCAGCTCCGTGATGAATCCAACATGTTTCCTACATTGAACTCTACTCGCTCCTTCATAGGCAACGGTATAAGATCTAGAGGGGTCAAAGGGTTCATGCCATACACACATTGGAAAGGACTCATGGAAGTAGATGAATGTACAACCCTATTATATGAAAATTCTACATGAGGCAAAGCTTCTTCCCAAAATTTTATATTCTTCTTAATGACAGCCCCGAGCAAGGTGCCTAAAGTTCTATTTGTCACCTTGGTTTGGACGTTTGTTTGGGGGTGACTAGAAGTAGAGAATAATAGTCTCGTACCTAAACTTCCCGAAAGAGATCGCCAAAAGTGACTCAAGAAATTAGTCTCTCTATCACTCAAAATCGACCTAGGTACCCCATGTAGCCTTACCACCTCCCTAAAGAAGAGATTAGACACATTGGAGGCATCATCGGTCTTGTGACATGCAGTAAAGTGAGCCATCTTGGAGAAGCGGTCCACTACCACAAAAATAGAGTCTATACCCTTATTAGTCCTTGGTAGTCCTACAATAAAGTCCTTACTAATGTCTAACTAGGCCTGTTCATTCGGTTAAAACCGAACCGAACTGAACCGAACCAAAAACAGAACTAGGAAAAAATGCCAACCGAAAACCGAACCGAACTAGTCTAGTTTGGTTTGGTTTTGGTTCGGTTTTGTTCGGTTCGGTTTTCGGTTTAACCGAATAAAGTTTTATGGTTTTGTTTTTGGAATTATTGAAACCGAATAAACCAAATAAACCAAATGAACCGAATAATAAATTTAAATATAGCTTTAATCTTCTTAAAAATTCTAAATTAAACATAACTTGTGCATATTAAACCGAATAAACGGAAAAAACCTGCTCAAAAGCTTGCTATTACAAATACATAAACCTGATCAAAAGTGCACTGTCATTAATAGATCAAACGTGTAACGGATTATGCACTTAGGCAAACAGGAGTTCTTCCTGCAAACAATAAGTCAATAACATTGAAGCATGAACAGGACTACAAGAGTTCTTGCTATTACAAATAGTAATCTTTGTGGTATTGCAGCATGTGATCTGGCAAGCACGAGTTCTTTCTTCCTGCAAACAAACATATAAGCGGAATAAAGTGAATGTCATATTGTTACAAGGCATAGTCAGTAATATGGTATTCATTCACACTCCAAGTTAAGCTATTAGTTAGGATCACTAGCAGTATATATGCGCAGCACACCTACCCCGACTCCTACCATTTCTAACTAGTTAAGCTAACTAGTTAGGATCACTAGGATTACAAGGCATAGTCAGTAATATGGTATTCATTCACACTCCAGTAATATGGTATTCAGTCAACAGAACATACATACTCATACCATTTCCTTCTAACACCTACCATTCCTCTCCAACACCTACCCTGACTCCTCAACTGAGTATCAAAGAACAATAGCTAAAATGAGAAACATCATGCCAAAGGCCATCAATACACAAACAAATTCTAGTGGGTAGCATAATTTCATGACTAGAAATAGAAAGTCAGAATCAGAATGATGAAAGCAAAACTGTGTTGAATGTCATATTGTTACTTTCATGACTAGAAAGTCAGAATCAGAATGATGAAAGCAAAAGCGAAATGAGTATATATATTGTGTATTTAGGCCTGATACATAATCTAAATGATGAAAGCAAAACTGTGTTGAAAGTCAGAAATCAGAATCAACTATCAAACACCAATTTGACAATTTCAGTTAATCACTCTCTCAGAAAGTCAGAATCAATTTTATTACCTGTGTTGAAAGCAAAACTGATCTCACCCACATCACTTCTTCTCATCACTTTAACCATTGAGTTTTAACTTGTTTAAAAATCTAACAAACAAAATAAATAATTAAAATGTAAATGTAATAACATAATTAGCCTAATCATATACTTTTGTACTAATCAATAACTATTACTCGTTAGATAACATACCTTCAGCAACTTTCTCTGTCTCATTTAAACTTTCAAACTCATCCCATAAAGTTTCTTGCTTTTCAAGAGCTTTCATTTCAGCATGAGTCCAATCATGTGTGCATACTAACGCTTCAACCGTCTAACCTCGTCAGAATAATAAGAAATAATTATAAGTTCAAAACTGTACAAAAAACTATAAAAATCAGTAGTAAACATGTAGTTAGAGGAAACTTACCTCACTACCTAATGAACTACGAAAGTCATCAATAGTTCGACCTCCTGTGCTGAAGGCAGACTCCGATGGAACAGTAGTGACAGGGATAACAAGTACATCACGAGCCATTCTAGCAAGAATAGGGAACTGGTGTGCATTCAACTTCCACCATGTCAAGACGTCATACTCATAACAATTGCTATCATGAAAGTAACGATCAAATTCACTTTGATTCATTGCACCACCAGACTCGGTAAGCTTGAGCAAATCACTAGCAATATCCTAAGCAAAACGTGATTGACTTCCAAATGACTTGTCTCTACTACTTGTTCCCATAGACGAGCTCCTAACCGACCCAGATTCAGAAGAAGCTGAAGGGACATAAATATTCCTATACTCCTCAAACATAACCTTTGCAGATTCTTTAAGCTTGGTGGCAAACTCTGCTCCTCTGTCTTCTCCATACAATTGTTGAAGTGTCAATTTCAGCCCGGTAAACTTGTACATCGGATCAAGCATAACTCCAATAAAGATAAGCAAATTCATCTTTTCAATGTCACCCCAATACTTGTCACACTTCTTCTTCATCTTAAGATCCATAGCCTTAAAAGCAGGCTCATTGTTTTCAATTGACCGATTCAACAAGCTCACAATCCCTGCTATGTGTAAATAGACATTACTCACTGTCACATACGAAGACCCGGATACAGTGTGTGTAAAATCATAGAACTCCTTCAAGAAAGCAATAACAACTTCAACTTGATCCCACTCCTCATCTGTGACATGTCCTATCGGTTCATCATTATCATCTTTTGGAGTCTCTAGCTGAGGAAACACACTCTTATACTTCAAAGCAACATTTAACATCACATAAGTTGTGTTCCAACGTGTAGGAGTATCAAATATCAGTGCACAACTACTTTCAACTTTCATCCTCTTTGCTTCCTCCTTAAACATTTTGACTCTAGAAGGTGAGGCCCGAATGAACTTGGTAACATTCCTAATCTTATTAATGCAAGCAACATGTTCATTTAATCCATCCCTCAAAATAAGGTTAGCAATATGCGCAGCATACCTAATATGCAGATTTTTTCCACCATTAATGCTACTACCACCTTTTCGGACCATCTCTTGCAACTTAACACATGCTACATCGTTGGAACTCGCATTGTCTACCGTCATTGTAAACACCTTTGCACTTAAACCCCATTCTTTCAGACAAACTCCCACATCTCTAGCAATGTCTTCACCCTTGTGGCCATTAATAGGGCAGAAGTTAATGATCTTCTTTTGCAAATTCCACCCATCATCAAGAAAGTGCACTGTCAAAGCCATATAATTCACCCTTTGATTAGATGAAGTCCATGTATCCGTAGTCAAAGAAACTCTCTGAGAGTTGCTCTTCAGAAAAGACCTCAACTTATCACGTCCTTCTGCAAACATCCGAAGAGAATCACGAGTGACAGTAGAACGTGAAGGAACAACAAGTATAGGAACTACATACTCAAGTAAATCTCTGACAAGAGGCTTCTGCACAAAGCTAAACGGCAACTCTTCTCCAACTATCATTCTGCACAGCTTAGACCTCAATACATCTAAATCTAAAACATGCTGCTTCATCTTGCAATTACCATCCAAATCAACTTTCTCTAACACAATTTTAGGCTGAATACCTTTGCTCTTGTTAGCAGGATTTTCTTTGCATCTTAACACATGAGCATTCATGTTTGAATTACCATTTTTACCTTTGGCTGCATAGGTGACTT
>NW_027369845.1:0-39955 GCF_046119375.1 Phyllobates terribilis
GCTAACCCTAGTTGTACTGACGCTAACCCTAGTTGTCTTGACGCTAACCCTAGTTGTCCTGACGCTAACCCTAGTTGTCCTGACGCTAACCCTAGTTGTCCTGACGCTAACCCTACTTGTCCTGACGCTAACCCTACTTGTCCTGACGCTAACCCTACTTGTCCTGACGCTAACCCTAGTTGTCCTGACGCTAACCCTACTTGTCCTGACGCTAACCCTACTTGTCCTGACGCTAACCCTACTTGTCCTGACGCTAACCCTAGTTGTCCTGACGCTAACCCTAGTTGTCCTGACGCTAACCCTAGTTGTACTGACGCTAACCCTAGTTGTCTTGACGCTAACCCTAGTTGTCCTGACGCTAACCCTAGTTGTCCTGACGCTAACCCTAGTTGTCCTGACGCTAACCCTACTTGTCCTGACGCTAACCCTACTTGTCCTGACGCTAACCCTACTTGTCCTGACGCTAACCCTAGTTGTCCTGACGCTAACCCTCGTTGTCCTGACGCTAACCCTAGTTGTCCTGACGCTAACCCTACTTGTCCTGACGCTAACCCTAGTTGTCCTGACGCTAACCCTAGTTGTCCTGACGCTAACCCTAGTTGTCCTGACGCTAACCCTAGTTGTCCTGACTCTAATCCTAGTTGTCCTGACGCTAACCCTAGTTGTCCTGACGCTAACCCTAGTTGTCCTGACGCTAACCCTAGCTGTCCTGACGCTAACCCTAGTTGTCCTGACGCTAACCCTAGTTGTCTTGACGCTAACCCTAGTTGTCCTGACGCTAACCCTAGTTGTCCTGACGCAAACCCTAGTTGTCCTGACGCTAACCCTACTTGTCCTGATGCTAACCCTACGTGTCCTGACGCTAACCCTACTTGTCCTGACGCTAACCCTAGTTGTCCTGACGCTAACCCGAGTAGTCCTGACGCTAACCCGAGTTGCCCTGACGCTAACCCGAGTTTTCCTGACGCTAACCCGAGTTGTCCTGACGCTAACCCGAGTTGTCCTGACGCTAACCCGAGTTGTCCTGACGCTAACCTGAGTTGCCCTGACGCTAACCCGAGTTGTCCTGACGCTAACCCGAGTTGTCCTGACGCTAACCCGAGTTGTCCTGATGCTAACCCGAGTTGTCCTGACGCTAACCCGAGTAGTCCTGACGCTAACTCGAGTTGTTCTGACGCTAACCCGAGTTGTCCTGACGCTAACCCTAGTTGTCCTGACGCTAACCCTAGTTGTCCTGACGCTAACCCTAGTTGTCCTGACGCTAACCCTAGTTGTCTTGACGCTAACCCTATTTGTCCTGACGCTAACCCTAGTTGTCCTGACGCTAACCCTACTTGTCCTGACGCTAACCCTACTTGTCCTGACGCTAACCCTACTTGTCCTGACGCTAACCCTACTTGTCCTGACGCTAACCCTAGTTGTCCTGACGCTAACCCTAGTTGTCCTCACGCTAACTCTAGTTGTCCTGACGCTAACCCTAGTTGTCCTGACGCTAACCCTAGTTGTCCTGACGCTAACCCTAGTTGTCCTGACGCTAACCCTACTTGTCCTGATGCTAACCCTAGTTGTCCTGACGCTAACCCTAGTTGTCCTGACGCTAACCCTACTTGTCCTGACGCTAGCCCTACTTCTCCTGATGCTAACCCTAGTTGTCCTGACGCTAACCCTAGTTGTCCTGACGCTAACCCTACTTGTCCTGACGCTAACCCTTGTTGTCCTGACGCTAACCCTAGTTGTCCTGACGCTAACCCTAGTTGTCCTGACGCTAACCCTAGTTGTCCTGACGCTAATCCTAGTTGTCCTGACGCTAACTGTAGTTGTCCTGACGCTATCCCTAGTTGTCCTGACGCTAACCCTAGTTGTCCTGACGCTAACCCTAGTTGTCCTGACGCTAACCCTACTTGTCCTGACGCTAACCCTACTTGTCCTGACGCTAACCCTAGTTGTCCTCACGCTAAACCTACTTGTCCTGACGCTAGCCCTACTTGTCCTGACTCTAACCCTACTTGTCCTGACGCTAACCCTAGTTGTCCTGACGCTAACCCTAGTTGTCCTGACGCTAACCCTACTTGTCCTGACGCTAACCCTAGTTGTCCTGACGCTAACCCTAGTTGTCCTGACGCTAACCCTAGTTGTCCTGACGCTAACCCTAGTTGTCCTGACGCTAATCCTTGTTGTCCTGACGCTAACCCTAGTTGTCCTGACGCTAACCCTAGTTGTCCTGACGCTAACCCTAGTTGTCCTGACGCTATCCCTAGTTGTCCTGACGCTAACCCTACTTGTCCTGACGCTAACCCTAGTTGTCCTGACGCTAACCCTAGTTGTCCTGACGCTAACCCTACTTGTCCTGACGCTAACCCTAGTTGTCCTGACGCTAACCCTACTTGTCCTGACTCTTACCCTAGTTGTCCTGACGCTAACCCTAGTTGTCCTGACGCTAACCCTAGTTGTCCTGACGCTAACCCTAGTTGTCCTGACGCTAACCCTAGTTGTCTTGACGCTAACCCTAGTTGTCCTGACGCTAACCCTAGTTGTCCTGACGCTAACCCTAGTTGTCCTGACGCTAACCCTACTTGTCCTGATGCTAACCCTACGTGTCCTGACGCTAACCCTACTTGTCCTGACGCTAACCCTAGTTGTCCTGACGCTAACCCGAGTAGTCCTGACGCTAACCCGAGTTGCCCTGACGCTAACCCGAGTTTTCCTGACGCTAACCCGAGTTGTCCTGACGCTAACCCTAGTTGTCCTGACGCTAACCCTAGTTGTCTTGACGCTAACCCTATTTGTCCTGACGCTAACCCTAGTTGTCCTGACGCTAACCCTACTTGTCCTGACGCTAACCCTACTTGTCCTGACGCTAACCCTACTTGTCCTGACGCTAACCCTACTTGTCCTGACGCTAACCCTAGTTGTCCTGACGCTAACCCTAGTTGTCCTCACGCTAACTCTAGTTGTCCTGACGCTAACCCTAGTTGTCCTGACGCTAACCCTAGTTGTCCTGACGCTAACCCTAGTTGTCCTGACGCTAACCCTACTTGTCCTGATGCTAACCCTAGTTGTCCTGACGCTAACCCTAGTTGTCCTGACGCTAACCCTACTTGTCCTGACGCTAGCCCTACTTCTCCTGATGCTAACCCTAGTTGTCCTGACGCTAACCCTAGTTGTCCTGACGCTAACCCTACTTGTCCTGACGCTAACCCTTGTTGTCCTGACGCTAACCCTAGTTGTCCTGACGCTAACCCTAGTTGTCCTGACGCTAACCCTAGTTGTCCTGACGCTAATCCTAGTTGTCCTGACGCTAACTGTAGTTGTCCTGACGCTATCCCTAGTTGTCCTGACGCTAACCCTAGTTGTCCTGACGCTAACCCTAGTTGTCCTGACGCTAACCCTACTTGTCCTGACGCTAACCCTACTTGTCCTGACGCTAACCCTAGTTGTCCTCACGCTAAACCTACTTGTCCTGACGCTAGCCCTACTTGTCCTGACTCTAACCCTACTTGTCCTGACGCTAACCCTAGTTGTCCTGACGCTAACCCTAGTTGTCCTGACGCTAACCCTACTTGTCCTGACGCTAACCCTAGTTGTCCTGACGCTAACCCTAGTTGTCCTGACGCTAACCCTAGTTGTCCTGACGCTAACCCTAGTTGTCCTGACGCTAATCCTTGTTGTCCTGACGCTAACCCTAGTTGTCCTGACGCTAACCCTAGTTGTCCTGACGCTAACCCTAGTTGTCCTGACGCTATCCCTAGTTGTCCTGACGCTAACCCTACTTGTCCTGACGCTAACCCTAGTTGTCCTGACGCTAACCCTAGTTGTCCTGACGCTAACCCTACTTGTCCTGACGCTAACCCTAGTTGTCCTGACGCTAACCCTACTTGTCCTGACTCTTACCCTAGTTGTCCTGACGCTAACCCTAGTTGTCCTGACGCTAACCCTACTTGTCCTGACGCTAATCCTAGTTGTCCTGACGCTAACCCTAGTTGTCCTGACGCTAACCCGAGTAGTCCTGACGCTAACCCGAGTTGCCCTGACGCTAACCCGAGTTTTCCTGACGCTAACCCGAGTTGTCCTGACGCTAACCCGAGTTGTCCTGACGCTAACCCGAGTTGTCCTGACGCTAACCCGAGTTGCCCTGACGCTAACCCGAGTTGTCCTGACGCTAACCCGAGTTGTCCTGACGCTAACCCGAGTTGTCCTGATGCTAACCCTAGTTGTCCTGACTCTAATCCTAGTTGTCCTGACTCTAATCCTAGTTGTCCTGACGCTAACCCTAGTTGTCCTGACGCTAACCCTAGTTGTCCTGACGCTAACCCTAGTTGTCCTGACGCTAACCCTAGTTGTCCTGACGCTAACCCTAGTTGTCTTGACGCTAACCCTAGTTGTCCTGACGCTAACCCTAGTTGTCCTGACGCTAACCCTAGTTGTCTTGACGCTAACCCTAGTTGTCCTGACGCTAACCCTAGTTGTCCTGACGCTAACCCTAGTTGTCCTGACGCTAACCCTACTTGTCCTGATGCTAACCCTACGTGTCCTGACGCTAACCCTACTTGTCCTGACGCTAACCCTAGTTGTCCTGACGCTAACCCGAGTAGTCCTGACGCTAACCCGAGTTGCCCTGACGCTAACCCGAGTTTTCCTGACGCTAACCCGAGTTGTCCTGACGCTAACCCGAGTTGTCCTGACGCTAACCCGAGTTGTCCTCACGCTAACCCGAGTTGCCCTGACGCTAACCCGAGTTGTCCTGACGCTAACCCGAGTTGTCCTGACGCTAACCCGAGTTGTCCTGACGCTAACCCGAGTTGTCCTGATGCTAACCCGAGTTGTCCTGACGCTAACCCTAGTTGTCTTGACGCTAACCCTATTTGTCCTGACGCTAACCCTAGTTGTCCTGACGCTAACCCTACTTGTCCTGACGCTAACCCTACTTGTCCTGACGCTAACCCTACTTGTCCTGACGCTAACCCTACTTGTCCTGACGCTAACCCTAGTTGTCCTGACGCTAACCCTAGTTGTCCTCACGCTAACTCTAGTTGTCCTGACGCTAACCCTAGTTGTCCTGACGCTAACCCTAGTTGTCCTGACGCTAACCCTAGTTGTCCTGACGCTAACCCTACTTGTCCTGATGCTAACCCTAGTTGTCCTGACGCTAACCCTAGTTGTCCTGACGCTAACCCTACTTGTCCTGACGCTAGCCCTACTTCTCCTGATGCTAACCCTAGTTGTCCTGACGCTAACCCTAGTTGTCCTGACGCTAACCCTACTTGTCCTGACGCTAACCCTTGTTGTCCTGACGCTAACCCTAGTTGTCCTGACGCTAACCCTAGTTGTCCTGACGCTAACCCTAGTTGTCCTGACGCTAATCCTAGTTGTCCTGACGCTAACTGTAGTTGTCCTGACGCTATCCCTAGTTGTCCTGACGCTAACCCTAGTTGTCCTGACGCTAACCCTAGTTGTCCTGACGCTAACCCTACTTGTCCTGACGCTAACCCTACTTGTCCTGACGCTAACCCTAGTTGTCCTCACGCTAAACCTACTTGTCCTGACGCTAGCCCTACTTGTCCTGACTCTAACCCTACTTGTCCTGACGCTAACCCTAGTTGTCCTGACGCTAACCCTAGTTGTCCTGACGCTAACCCTACTTGTCCTGACGCTAACCCTAGTTGTCCTGACGCTAACCCTAGTTGTCCTGACGCTAACCCTAGTTGTCCTGACGCTAACCCTAGTTGTCCTGACGCTAATCCTTGTTGTCCTGACGCTAACCCTAGTTGTCCTGACGCTAACCCTAGTTGTCCTGACGCTAACCCTAGTTGTCCTGACGCTATCCCTAGTTGTCCTGACGCTAACCCTACTTGTCCTGACGCTAACCCTAGTTGTCCTGACGCTAACCCTAGTTGTCCTGACGCTAACCCTACTTGTCCTGACGCTAACCCTAGTTGTCCTGACGCTAACCCTACTTGTCCTGACTCTTACCCTAGTTGTCCTGACGCTAACCCTAGTTGTCCTGACGCTAACCCTACTTGTCCTGACGCTAATCCTAGTTGTCCTGACGCTAACCCTAGTTGTCCTGACGCTAACCCGAGTAGTCCTGACGCTAACCCGAGTTGCCCTGACGCTAACCCGAGTTTTCCTGACGCTAACCCGAGTTGTCCTGACGCTAACCCGAGTTGTCCTGACGCTAACCCGAGTTGTCCTGACGCTAACCCGAGTTGCCCTGACGCTAACCCGAGTTGTACTGACGCTAACCCGAGTTGTCCTGACGCTAACCCGAGTTGTCCTGATGCTAACCCTAGTTGTCCTGACTCTAATCCTAGTTGTCCTGACTCTAATCCTAGTTGTCCTGACGCTAACCCTAGTTGTCCTGACGCTAACCCTAGTTGTCCTGACGCTAACCCTAGTTGTCCTGACGCTAACCCTAGTTGTCCTGACGCTAACCCTAGTTGTCTTGACGCTAACCCTAGTTGTCCTGACGCTAACCCTAGTTGTCCTGACGCTAACCCTAGTTGTCTTGACGCTAACCCTAGTTGTCCTGACGCTAACCCTAGTTGTCCTGACGCTAACCCTAGTTGTCCTGACGCTAACCCTACTTGTCCTGATGCTAACCCTACGTGTCCTGACGCTAACCCTACTTGTCCTGACGCTAACCCTAGTTGTCCTGACGCTAACCCGAGTAGTCCTGACGCTAACCCGAGTTGCCCTGACGCTAACCCGAGTTTTCCTGACGCTAACCCGAGTTGTCCTGACGCTAACCCGAATTGTCCTGACGCTAACCCGAGTTGTCCTCACGCTAACCCGAGTTGCCCTGACGCTAACCCGAGTTGTCCTGACGCTAACCCGAGTTGTCCTGACGCTAACCCGAGTTGTCCTGACGCTAACCCGAGTTGTCCTGATGCTAACCCGAGTTGTCCTGACGCTAACCCGAGTAGTCCTGACGCTAACTCGAGTTGTTCTGACGCTAACCCGAGTTGTCCTGACGCTAACCCTAGTTGTCCTGACGCTAACCCTAGTTGTCCTGACGCTAACCCTAGTTGTCCTGACGCTAACCCTAGTTGTCTTGACGCTAACCCTATTTGTCCTGACGCTAACCCTAGTTGTCCTGACGCTAACCCTAGTTGTCCTGACGCTAACCCTACTTGTCCTGACGCTAACCCTACTTGTCCTGACGCTAACCCTACTTGTCCTGACGCTAACCCTACTTGTCCTGACGCTAACCCTAGTTGTCCTCACGCTAACTCTAGTTGTCCTGACGCTAACCCTAGTTGTCCTGACGCTAACCCTAGTTGTCCTGACGCTAACCCTACTTGTCCTGATGCTAACCCTACTTGTCCTGACGCTAACCCTAGTTGTCCTGACGCTAACCCTACTTGTCCTGACGCTAGCCCTACTTCTCCTGACGCTAACCCTAGTTGTCCTGACGCTAACCCTAGTTGTCCTGACGCTAACCCTACTTGTCCTGACGCTAACCCTACTTGTCCTGACGCTAACCCTAGTTGTCCTGACGCTAACCCTAGTTGTCCTGACGCTAACCCTACTTGTCCTGACGCTAACCCTACTTGTCCTGACGCTAACCCTAGTTGTCCTGACGCTAACCCTAGTTGTCCTGACGCTAACCCTAGTTGTCCTGACGCTAATCCTAGTTGTCCTGACGCTAACCCTAGTTGTCCTGACGCTAACCCTAGTTGTCCTGACGCTAACCCTAGTTGTCCTGACGCTAACCCTAGTTGTCCTGACGCTATCACTAGTTGTCCTGACGCTAACCCTACTTGTCCTGACGCTAACCCTAGTTGTCCTGACGCTAACCCTAGTTGTCCTGACGCTAACCCTACTTGTCCTGACGCTAACCCTAGTTGTCCTGACGCTAACCCTACTTGTCCTGACTCTTACCCTAGTTGTCCTGACGCTAACCCTAGTTGTCCTGACGCTAACCCTACTTGTCCTGATGCTAATCCTAGTTGTCCTGACGCTAACCCTAGTTGTCCTGACGCTAACCCTAGTTGTCCTGACGCTAACCCGAGTTTTCCTGACGCTAACCCGAGTTGTCCTGACGCTAACCCTAGTTGTCCTGACGCTAACCCGAGTTGTCCTGACGCTAACCCGAGTTGCCCTGACGCTAACCCGAGTTGTCCTGACGCTAACCCGAGTTGCCCTGACGCTAACCCGAGTAGTCCTGACGCTAACTCGAGTTGTCCTGACGCTAACCCGAGTTTTCCTGACGCTAACCCGAGTTGTCCTGATGCTAACCCGAGTTGTCCTGACTCTAACCCGAGTTGTCCTGACGCTAACCCTAGTTGTCCTGATGCTAACCCTACTTGTCCTGACGCTAACCCTAGTTGTCCTGACGCTAACCCTAGTTGTCCTGACGCTAACCCTACTTGTCCTGACGCAAACCCTACTTGTCCTGACGCTAACCCTAGTTGTCCTGACGCTAACCCTACTTGTCCTGACGCTAACCCTACTTGTCCTGACGCTAACCCTACTTGTCCTGACGCTAACCCTAGTTGTCCTGACGCTAACCCTAGTTGTCCTGACGCTAACCCTAGTTGTCCTGACGCTAACCCTACTTGTCCTGACGCTAACCCTACTTGTCCTGACGATAACCCTAGTTGTCCTGACGCTAACCCTAGTTGTCCTGACGCTAACCCTAGTTGTCCTGACGCTAACCCTACTTGTCCTGACGCTAACCCTACTTGTCCTGACGCTTACCCTAGTTGTCCTGACGCTAACCCTAGTTGTCCTGACGCTAACCCTAGTTGTCCTGACGCTAACCCTACTTGTCCTGACGCTAACCCTAGTTGTCCTGACGCTAACTTTAGTTGTCCTGACGCTAACTCTACTTGTCCTGACGCTAACCCTAGTTGTCCTGACGCTAACCCTACTTGTCCTGATGCTAACCCTACTTGTCCTGACGCTAACCCTAGTTGTCCTGACGCTAACCCTAGTTGTCCTGATGCTAACCCTAGTTGTACTGACGCTAACCCTAGTTGTCTTGACGCTAACCCTAGTTGTCCTGACGCTAACCCTAGTTGTCCTGACGCTAACCCTAGTTGTCCTGACGCTAACCCTACTTGTCCTGACGCTAACCCTAATTGTCCTGACGCTAACCCTACTTGTCCTGACGCTAACCCTAGTTGTCCTGACGCTAACCCTACTTGTCCTGACGCTAACCCTACTTGTCCTGACGCTAACCCTACTTTTCCTGACGCTAACCCTAGTTGTCCTGACGCTAACCCTAGTTGTCCTGACGCTAACCCTAGTTGTACTGACCCTAACCCTAGTTGTCTTGACGCTAACCCTAGTTGTCCTGACGCTAACCCTACTTGTCCTGACGCTAACCCTAGTTGTCCTGACGCTAACCCTAGTTGTCCTGACGCTAACCCTAGTTGTCCTGACGCTAACCCTAGTTGTCCTGACGCTAACCCTAGTTGTCCTGACGCTAACCCTAGTTGTCCTGACGCTAACCCTAGTTGTCCTGACGCTAACCCTACTTGTCCTGACGCTAACCCTAGTTGTCCTGACGCTAACCCTAGTTGTCCTGACGCTAACCCTAGTTGTCCTGACTCTAATCCTAGTTGTCCTGACGCTAACCCTAGTTGTCCTGATGCTAACCCTAGTTGTCCTGACGCTAACCCTAGTTGTCCTGACGCTAACCCTACTTGTCCTGACGCTAACCCTACTTGTCCTGACGCTAACCCTACTTGTCCTGACGCTAACCCTACTTGTCCTGACGCTAACCCTACATGTCCTGACGCTAACCCTAGTTGTCCTGACGCTAACCCTAGTTGTCCTGATGCTAATCCTAGTTGTCCTGACGCTAACCCTAGTTGTCCTGACGCTAACCCTAGTTGTCCTGACGCTAACCCTAGTTGTCCTGACGCTAACCCTAGTTGTCCTGATGCTAATCCTAGTTGTCCTGACGCTAACCCTAGTTGTCCTGACGCTAACCCTACTTGTCCTGACGCTAACCCTAGTTGTCCTGACGCTAACCCTAGTTCTCCTGATGCTAATCCTAGTTGTCCTGACGCTAACCCTAGTTGTCCTGACGCTAACCCTAGTTGTCCTGACGCTAACCCTACTTGTCCTGACGCTAACCCTACTTGTCCTGACGCTAGCCCTACTTGTCCTGACGCTAACCCTACTTGTCCTGACGCTAACCCTACTTGTCCTGACGCTAACCCTAGTTGTCCTAACGCTAACCCTAGTTGTCCTGATGCTAACCCTAGTTGTCCTGACGCTAACCATAGTTGTCCTGATGCTAACCCTAGATGTCCTGACGCTAACCCTAGTTGTCCTGACGCTAACCCTACTTGTCCTGACGCTAACCCTACTTGTCCTGACGCTAACCCTAGTTGTCCTGATGCTAACCCTACTTGTCCTAACGCTAACCCTACTTGTCCTGATGCTAACCCTACTTGTCCTGACGCTAACCCTACTTGTCCTGACGCTAACCCTAGTTGTCCTGACGCTAACTCTAGTTGTCCTGACGCTAACCCTAGTTGTCCTGACGCTAACCCTAGTTGTACTGACGCTAACCCTAGTTTTCTTGACGCTAACCCTAGTTGTCCTGACGCTAACCCTAGTTGTCCTGACGCTAACCCTACTTGTCCTGACGCTAACCCTAGTTGTCCTGACGCTAACCCTAGTTGTCCTGACGCTAACCCTAGTTGTCCTGACGCTAACCCTACTTGTCCTGACGCTAACCCTAGTTGTCCTGACGCTAACCCTAGTTGTCATGACGCTAACCCTAGTTGTCCTGACGCTAATCCTAGTTGTCCTGACGCTAACCCTAGTTGTCCTGACGCTAACCCTAGTTGTCCTGACGCTAACCCTAGTTGTCCTGACGCTAACCCTACTTGTCCTGACGCTAACCCTAGTTGTCCTGACGCTAACCCTAGTTGTCCTGACGCTAACCCTACTTGTCCTGACGCTAACCCTAGTTGTCCTGACGCTAACCCTAGTTGTCCTGACTCTAACCCTAGTTGTCCTGACGCTAACCCTACTTGTCCTGACGCTAACCCTAGTTGTCCTGACGCTAACCCGAGTTGTCCTGACACTAACCCGAGTTGTCCTGACGCTAACCCTAGTTGTCCTGACGCTAACCCGAGTTGTCCTGACGCTAACCCGAGTTGTCCTGACGCTAACCCTAGTTGTCCTGACGCTAACCCTAGTTGTCCTGACGCTAACCCTAGTTGTCCTGACGCTAACCCTAGTTGTCCTGACTCTAATCCTAGTTGCCCTGACGCTAACCCTAGTTGTCCTGACGCTAACCCTAGTTGTCCTGACGCTAACCCTAGTTGTCCTGACGCTAACCCTACTTGTCCTGACGCTAACCCTAGTTGTCCTGACGCTAACCCTACTTGTCCTGACGCTAACCCTAGTTGTCCTGACGCTAACCCTAGTTGTCCTGACGCTAACCCTAGTTGTCCTGACGCTAACCCTACTTGTCCTGACGCTAACCCTAGTTGTCCTGACGCTAACCCTTGTTGTCCTGACGCTAACCCTACTTGTCCTGACGCTAACCCTAGTTGTCCTGACGCTAACCCTACTTGTCCTGACGCTAACCCTACTTGTCCTGACGCTAACCCTAGTTGTGCTGATGCTAACCCTACTTGTCCTAACGCTAACCCTACTTGTCCTGACGCTAACCCTACTTGTCCTGACGCTAACCCTACTTGTCCTGACGCTAACCCTAGTTGTGCTGATGCTAACCCTACTTGTCCTAACGCTAACCCTACTTGTCCTGACGCTAACCCTACTTGTCCTGACGCTAACCCTACTTGTCCTGACGCTAACCCTAGTTGTCCTGACGCTAACCCTAGTTATCCTGACGCTAACCCTAGTTGTACTGACGCTAACCCTAGTTGTCTTGACGCTAACCCTAGTTGTCCTGACGCTAACCCTAGTTGTCCTGACACTAACCCTACTTGTCCTGACGCTAACCCTAGTTGTCCTGACGCTAACCCTAGTTGTCCTGACGCTAACCCTAGTTGTCCTGACGCTAACCCTACTTGTCCTGACGCTAACCCTAGTTGTCCTGACGCTAACCCTAGTTGTCCTGACGCTAACCCTAGTTGTCCTGACGCTAACCCTACTTGTCCTGACGCTAACCCTAGTTGTCCTGACGCTAACCCTAGTTGTCCTGACGCTAACCCTACTTGTCCTGACGCTAACCCTAGTTGTCCTGACGCTAACCCTACTTGTCCTGACGCTAACCCTACTTGTCCTGACGCTAACCCTAGTTGTGCTGATGCTAACCCTACTTGTCCTAACGCTAACCCTACTTGTCCTGACGCTAACCCTACTTGTCCTGACGCTAACCCTACTTGTCCTGACGCTAACCCTAGTTGTGCTGATGCTAACCCTACTTGTCCTAACGCTAACCCTACTTGTCCTGACGCTAACCCTACTTGTCCTGACGCTAACCCTACTTGTCCTGACGCTAACCCTAGTTGTCCTGACGCTAACCCTAGTTATCCTGACGCTAACCCTAGTTGTACTGACGCTAACCCTAGTTGTCTTGACGCTAACCCTACTTGTCCTGACGCTAACCCTACTTGTCCTGACGCTAACCCTACTTGTCCTGACGCTAACCCTAGTTGTCCTGACGCTAACCCTAGTTGTCCTGACGCTAATCCTAGTTGTCCTGACGCTAACCCTAGTTGTCCTGACGCTAACCCTAGTTGTCCTGACGCTAACCCTACTTGTCCTGACGCTAACCCTAGTTGTCCTGACGCTAACCCTAGTTGTCCTGACGCTAACCCTACTTGTCCTGACGCTAACCCTAGTTGTCCTGACGCTAACCCTAGTTGTCCTGACGCTAACCCTAGTTGTCCTGACGCTAACCCTACTTGTCCTGACGCTAACCCTACTTGTCCTGACGCTAACCCTACTTGTCCTGACGCTAACCCTAGTTGTCCTGACGCTAACCCTAGTTGTCCTGACGCTAACCCTAGTTGTCCTGACGCTAATCCTAGTTGTCCTGACGCTAACCCTAGTTGTCCTGACGCTAACCCTAGTTGTCCTGACGCTAACCCTACTTGTCCTGACGCTAACCCTAGTTGTCCTGACGCTAACCCTAGTTGTCCTGACGCTAACCCTACTTGTCCTGACGCTAACCCTAGTTGTCCTGACGCTAACCCTAGTTGTCCTGACGCTAACCCTACTTGTCCTGACGCTAACCCTAGTTGTCCTGACGCTAACCCGAGTTGTCCTGACGCTAACCCGAGTTGTCCTGACGCTAACCCTAGTTGTCCTGACGCTAACCCGAGTTGTCCTGATGCTAACCCGAGTTGTCCTGACGCTAACCCTAGTTGTCCTGACGCTAACCCGAGTTGTCCTGACGCTAACCCGAGTTGTCCTGACGCTAACTCGAGTTGTCCTGACGCTAACCCGAGTTGCCCTGACGCTAACCCGAGTTGTCCTGACGCTAACCCGAGTTGTCCTGACGCTAACCCGAGTTGTCCTGACGCTAACCCGAGTTGTCCTGGCGCTAACCCGAGTTGTCCTGACGCTAACCCTAATTCTCCTCACGCTAACCCGAGTTGTCCTGACGCTAACCCTAGTTGTCCTGACGCTAACCCTAGTTGTCCTGACGCTAACCCTAGTTGTCCTGACGCTAACCCTAGTTGTCCTGATGCTAACCCTAGTTGTCCTGAAGCTAACCCTAGTTGTCATGACGCTAACCCTAGTTGTCCTGACGCTAACCCTAGCTGTCCTGATGCGAACTCTACTTGTCCTGACGCTAACCCTAGTTGTCCTGACGCTAACCCTAGTTGTCCTGACGCTAACCCTACTTGTCCTGACGCTAACCCTAGTTGTCCTGATGCTATCCCTAGTTGTCCTGACGCTAACCCTAGATGTCCTGACGCTAACCCTATTTGTCCTGACGCTAACCCTACTTGTCCTGACGCTAACCCTACTTGTCCTGACGCTAACCCTAGTTGTCCTGATGCTAACCCTACTTGTCCTGACGCTAACCCTACTTGTCCTGACGCTAACCCTACTTGTCCTGACGCTAACCCTACTTGTCCTGACGCTAACCCTAGTTGTCCTGACGCTAACTCTACTTGTCCTGACGCTAACCCTAGTTGTCCTGACGCTAACCCTAGTTGTACTGACTCTAACCCTAGTTGTCTTGACGCTAACCCTAGTTGTCCTGACGCTAACCCTAGTTGTCCTGACGCTAACCCTAGTTGTCCTGACGCTAACCCTACTTGTCCTGACGCTAACCCTAGTTGTCCTGACGCTAACCCTAGTTGTCCTGACGCTAACCCTAGTTGTCCTGACGCTAACCCTACTTGTCCTGACGCTAACCCTACTTGTCCTGATGCTAACCCTACTTGTCCTGACGCTAACCCTAGTTGTCCTGACGCTAACCCTAGTTGTCCTGACGCTAACCCTAGTTGTCCTGACGCTAATCCTAGTTGTCCTGACGCTAACCCTAGTTGTCCTGACGCTAACCCTAGTTGTCCTGACGCTAACCCTACTTGTCCTGACACTAACCCTAGTTGTCCTGACGCTAACCCTAGTTGTCCTGACGCTAACCCTACTTGTCCTGAAGCTAACCCTAGTTGTCCTGACGCTAACCCTAGTTGTCCTGACGCTAACCCTAGTTGTCCTGACGCTAACCCGAGTTGTCCTGACGCTAACCCGAGTTGTCCTGACGCTAACCCGAGTTGCCCTGACGCTAACCCGAGTTGTCCTGACGCTAACCCGAGTTGTCCTGACGCTAACCCGAGTTGTCCTGACGCTAACCCGAGTTGTCCTGACGCTAACCCGAGTTGTCCTGACGCTAACCCGAGTTGTCCTGGCGCTAACCCGAGTTGTCCTGACGCTAACCCTAATTGTCCTGACGCTAACCCGAGTTGTCCTGACGCTAACCCTAGTTGTCCTGACGCTAACCCTAGTTGTCCTGACGCTAACCCTAGTTGTCCTGATGCTAACCCTAGTTGTCCTGAAGCTAACCCTACTTGTCATGACGCTAACCCTAGTTGTCCTGACGCTAACCCTAGCTGTCCTGACGCGAACTCTACTTGTCCTGACGCTAACCCTAGTTGTCCTGACGCTATCCCTAGTTGTCCTGACGCTAACCCTACTTGTCCTGACGCTAACCCTAGTTGTCCTGACGCTAACCCTAGTTGTCCTGACGCTAACCCTAGTTGTCCTGACGCTAACCCTAGTTGTCCTGACGCTAACCCTACTTGTCCTGACGCTAACCCTAGTTGTCCTGACGCTAACCCTAGTTGTCCTGACGCTAACCCTAGTTGTCCTGACGCTAACCCTACTTGTCCTGACGCTAACCCTAGTTGTCCTGACGCTAACCCGAGTTGTCCTGACGCTAACCCGAGTTGTCCTGACGCTAACCCTAGTTGTCCTGACGCTAACCCGAGTTGTCCTGACGCTAACCCGAGTTGTCCTGACGCTAACCCTAGTTGTCCTGACGCTAACCCTAGTTGTCCTGATGCTAACCCTACTTGTCCTGACGCTAACCCTACTTGTCCTGACGCTAACCCTAGTTGTCCTGACGCTAACCCTAGTTGTCCTGACGCTAACCCTAGTTGTCCTGACGCTAACCCTAGTTGTCCTGACGCTAACCCTAGTTGTCCTGACGCTAACCCTACTTGTCCTGACGCTAACCCTAGTTGTCCTGACGCTAACCCTAGTTGTCCTGACGCTAACCCTAGTTGTCCTGACGCTAACCCTAGTTGTCCTGACTCTAATCCTAGTTGTCCTGACGCTAACCCTAGTTGTCCTGACGCTAACCCTAGTTGTCCTGACGCTAACCCTAGTTGTCCTGACGCTAACCCTACTTGTCCTGACGCTAACCCTACTTGTCCTGACGCTAACCCTACTTGTCCTGACGCTAACCCTACTTGTCCTGACGCTAACCCTACTTGTCCTGACGCTAACCCTAGTTGTCCTGATGCTAATCCTAGTTGTCCTGACGCTAACCCTAGTTGTCCTGACGCTAACCCTAGTTGTCCTGACGCTAACCCTAGTTGTCCTGACGCTAACCCTACTTGTCCTGACGCTAACCCTACTTGTCCTGACGCTAACCCTAGTTGTCCTGACGCTAACCCTAGTTGTCCTGACGCTAACCCTAGTTGTCCTGACGCTAACCCTACTTGTCCTGACGCTAACCCTACTTGTCCTGACGCTAGCCCTACTTGTCCTGACGCTAACCCTACTTGTCCTGACGCTAACCCTACTTGTCCTGACGCTAACCCTAGTTGTCCTAACGCTAACCCTAGTTGTCCTGATGCTAACCCTAGTTGTCCTGACGCTAACCCTAGTTGTCCTGATGCTAACCCTAGATGTCCTGACGCTAACCCTAGTTGTCCTGACGCTAACCCTACTTGTCCTGACGCTAACCCTACTTGTCCTGACGCTAACCCTAGTTGTCCTGATGCTAACCCTACTTGTCCTAACGCTAACCCTACTTGTCCTGACGCTAACCCTACTTGTCCTGACGCTAACCCTACTTGTCCTGACGCTAACCCTAGTTGTCCTGACGCTAACTCTAGTTGTCCTGACGCTAACCCTAGTTGTCCTGACGCTAACCCTAGTTGTACTGACGCTAACCCTAGTTGTCTTGACGCTAACCCTAGTTGTCCTGACGCTAACCCTAGTTGTCCTGACGCTAACCCTACTTGTCCTGACGCTAACCCTAGTTGTCCTGACGCTAACCCTAGTTGTCCTGACGCTAACCCTAGTTGTCCTGACGCTAACCCTAGTTGTCCTGACGCTAACCCTACTTGTCCTGACGCTAACCCTAGTTGTCCTGACGCTAACCCTAGTTGTCATGACGCTAACCCTAGTTGTCCTGACGCTAATCCTAGTTGTCCTGACGCTAACCCTAGTTGTCCTGACGCTAACCCTAGTTGTCCTGACGCTAACCCTAGTTGTCCTGACGCTAACCCTAGTTGTCCTGTCGCTAACCCTACTTGTCCTGACGCTAACCCTAGTTGTCCTGACGCTAACCCTAGTTGTCCTGACGCTAACCCTACTTGTCCTGACGCTAACCCTAGTTGTCCTGACGCTAACCCTAGTTGTCCTGACTCTAACCCTAGTTGTCCTGACGCTAACCCTACTTGTCCTGACGCTAACCCTAGTTGTCCTGACGCTAACCCGAGTTGTCCTGACACTAACGCGAGTTGTCCTGACGCTAACCCTAGTTGTCCTGACGCTAACCCGAGTTGTCCTGACGCTAACCCGAGTTGTCCTGACGCTAACCCTAGTTGTCCTGACGCTAACCCTAGTTGTCCTGACGCTAACCCTAGTTGTCCTGACGCTAACCCTAGTTGTCCTGACTCTAATCCTAGTTGCCCTGACGCTAACCCTAGTTGTCCTGACGCTAACCCTAGTTGTCCTGACGCTAACCCTAGTTGTCCTGACGCTAACCCTACTTGTCCTGACGCTAACCCTAGTTGTCCTGACGCTAACCCTACTTGTCCTGACGCTAACCCTAGTTGTCCTGACGCTAACCCTAGTTGTCCTGACGCTAACCCTAGTTGTCCTGACGCTAACCCTACTTGTCCTGACGCTAACCCTAGTTGTCCTGACGCTAACCCTACTTGTCCTGACGCTAACCCTACTTGTCCTGACGCTAACCCTAGTTGTGCTGATGCTAACCCTACTTGTCCTAACGCTAACCCTACTTGTCCTGACGCTAACCCTACTTGTCCTGACGCTAACCCTACTTGTCCTGACGCTAACCCTAGTTGTCCTGACGCTAACCCTAGTTATCCTGACGCTAACCCTAGTTGTACTGACGCTAACCCTAGTTGTCTTGACGCTAACCCTAGTTGTCCTGACGCTAACCCTAGTTGTCCTGACGCTAACCCTAGTTGTCCTGACACTAACCCTACTTGTCCTGACGCTAACCCTAGTTGTCCTGACGCTAACCCTAGTTGTCCTGACGCTAACCCTAGTTGTCCTGACGCTAACCCTACTTGTCCTGACGCTAACCCTACTTGTCCTGACGCTAACCCTACTTGTCCTGACACTAACCCTACTTGTCCTGACGCTAACCCTAGTTGTCCTGACGCTAACCCTAGTTGTCCTGACGCTAACCCTAGTTGTCCTGACACTAACCCTACTTGTCCTGACGCTAACCCTAGTTGTCCTGACGCTAACCCTAGTTGTCCTGACGCTAACCCTAGTTGTCCTGACGCTAACCCTACTTGTCCTGACGCTAACCCTACTTGTCCTGACGCTAACCCTACTTGTCCTGACGCTAACCCTAGTTGTCCTGACGCTAACCCTAGTTGTCCTGACGCTAATCCTAGTTGTCCTGACGCTAACCCTAGTTGTCCTGACGCTAACCCTAGTTGTCCTGACGCTAACCCTACTTGTCCTGACGCTAACCCTAGTTGTCCTGACGCTAACCCTAGTTGTCCTGACGCTAACCCTACTTGTCCTGACGCTAACCCTAGTTGTCCTGACGCTAACCCTAGTTGTCCTGACGCTAACCCTAGTTGTCCTGACGCTAACCCTACTTGTCCTGACGCTAACCCTACTTGTCCTGACGCTAACCCTACTTGTCCTGACGCTAACCCTAGTTGTCCTGACGCTAACCCTAGTTGTCCTGACGCTAACCCTAGTTGTCCTGACGCTAATCCTAGTTGTCCTGACGCTAACCCTAGTTGTCCTGACGCTAACCCCAGTTGTCCTGACGCTAACCCTACTTGTCCTGACGCTAACCCTAGTTGTCCTGACGCTAACCCTAGTTGTCCTGACGCTAACCCTACTTGTCCTGACGCTAACCCTAGTTGTCCTGACGCTAACCCTAGTTGTCCTGACGCTAACCCTACTTGTCCTGACGCTAACCCTAGTTGTCCTGACGCTAACCCTACTTGTCCTGACGCTAACCCGAGTTGTCCTGACGCTAACCCTAGTTGTCCTGACGCTAACCCGAGTTGTCCTGACGCTAACCCGAGTTGTCCTGACGCTAACCCTAGTTGTCCTGACGCTAACCCTAGTTGTCCTGACGCTAACCCGAGTTGTCCTGACGCTAACCCGAGTTGTCCTGACGCTAACCCGAGTTGTCCTGACGCTAACCCGAGTTGCCCTGACGCTAACCCGAGTTGTCCTGACGCTAACCCGAGTTGTCCTGACGCTAACCCGAGTTGTCCTGACGCTAACCCGAGTTGTCCTGGCGCTAACCCGAGTTGTCCTGACGCTAACCCTAATTCTCCTCACGCTAACCCGAGTTGTCCTGACGCTAACCCTAGTTGTCCTGACGCTAACCCTAGTTGTCCTGACGCTAACCCTAGTTGTCCTGACGCTAACCCTAGTTGTCCTGATGCTAACCCTAGTTGTCCTGAAGCTAACCCTACTTGTCATGACGCTAACCCTAGTTGTCCTGACGCTAACCCTAGCTGTCCTGACGCGAACTCTACTTGTCCTGACGCTAACCCTAGTTGTCCTGACGCTAACCCTAGTTGTCCTGACGCTAACCCTACTTGTCCTGACGCTAACCCTAGTTGTCCTGATGCTAACCCTAGTTGTCCTGACGCTAACCCTAGATGTCCTGACGCTAACCCTAGTTGTCCTGACGCTAACCCTACTTGTCCTGACGCTAACCCTACTTGTCCTGACGCTAACCCTAGTTGTCCTGATGCTAACCCTACTTGTCCTGACGCTAACCCTACTTGTCCTGACGCTAACCCTACTTGTCCTGACGCTAACCCTACTTGTCCTGACGCTAACCCTACTTGTCCTGACGCTAACTCTACTTGTCCTGACGCTAACCCTAGTTGTCCTGACGCTAACCCTAGTTGTACTGACGCTAACCCTAGTTGTCTTGACGCTAACCCTAGTTGTCCTGACGCTAACCCTAGTTGTCCTGACGCTAACCCTAGTTGTCCTGACGCTAACCCTACTTGTCCTGACGCTAACCCTAGTTGTCCTGACGCTAACCCTAGTTGTCCTGACGCTAACCCTAGTTGTCCTGACGCTAACCCTACTTGTCCTGACGCTAACCCTAGTTGTCCTGACGCTAACCCTAGTTGTCCTGACGCTAACCCTACTTGTCCTGAAGCTAACCCTAGTTGTCCTGACGCTAACTCTAGTTGTCCTGACGCTAACCCTAGTTGTCCTGACGCTAACCCGAGTTGTCCTGACGCTAACCCGAGTTGTCCTGACGCTAACCCGAGTTGCCCTGACGCTAACCCGAGTTGTCCTGACGCTAACCCGAGTTGTCCTGACGCTAACCCGAGTTGTCCTGACGCTAACCCGAGTTGTCCTGACGCTAACCCGAGTTGTCCTGGCGCTAACCCGAGTTGTCCTGACGCTAACCCTAATTGTCCTGACGCTAACCCGAGTTGTCCTGACGCTAACCCTAGTTGTCCTGACGCTAACCCTAGTTGTCCTGACGCTAACCCTAGTTGTCCTGATGCTAACCCTAGTTGTCCTGAAGCTAACCCTACTTGTCATGACGCTAACCCTAGTTGTCCTGACGCTAACCCTAGCTGTCCTGACGCGAACTCTACTTGTCCTGACGCTAACCCTAGTTGTCCTGACGCTATCCCTAGTTGTCCTGACGCTAACCCTACTTGTCCTGACGCTAACCCTAGTTGTCCTGACGCTAACCCTAGTTGTCCTGACGCTAACCCTAGTTGTCCTGACGCTAACCCTACTTGTCCTGACGCTAACCCTAGTTGTCCTGACGCTAACCCTAGTTGTCCTGACGCTAACCCTAGTTGTCCTGACGCTAACCCTACTTGTCCTGACGCTAACCCTAGTTGTCCTGACGCTAACCCGAGTTGTCCTGACGCTAACCCGAGTTGTCCTGACGCTAACCCTAGTTGTCCTGACGCTAACCCGAGTTGTCCTGACGCTAACCCGAGTTGTCCTGACGCTAACCCTAGTTGTCCTGACGCTAACCCTAGTTGTCCTGACGCTAACCCGAGTTGTCCTGACGCTAACCCGAGTTGTCCTGACGCTAACCCGAGTTGTCCTGACGCTAACCCGAGTTGCCCTGACGCTAACCCGAGTTGTCCTGACGCTAACCCGAGTTGTCCTGACGCTAACCCGAGTTGTCCTGACGCTAACCCGAGTTGTCCTGACGCTAACCCGAGTTGTCCTGGCGCTAACCCGAGTTGTCCTGACGCTAACCCCAATTGTCCTGACGCTAACCCGAGTTGTCCTGACGCTAACCCTAGTTGTCCTGACGCTAACCCTACTTGTCCTGACGCTAATTCTAGTTGTCCTGACGCTAGCCCTAGTTGTCCTGACGCTAACCCGAGTAGTCCTGACGCTAACCCGAGTTGCCCTGACGCTAACCCGAGTTTTCCTGACGCTAACCCGAGTTGTCCTGACGCTAACCCGAGTTGTCCTGACGCTAACCCGAGTTGTCCTGACGCTAACCCGAGTTGCCCTGACGCTAACCCGAGTTGTCCTGACGCTAACCCGAGTTGTCCTGACGCTAACCCGAGTTGTCCTGATGCTAACCCTAGTTGTCCTGACTCTAATCCTAGTTGTCCTGACTCTAATCCTAGTTGTCCTGACGCTAACCCTAGTTGTCCTGACGCTAACCCTAGTTGTCCTGACGCTAACCCTAGTTGTCCTGACGCTAACCCTAGTTGTCCTGACGCTAACCCTAGTTGTCTTGACGCTAACCCTAGTTGTCCTGACGCTAACCCTAGTTGTCCTGACGCTAACCCTAGTTGTCTTGACGCTAACCCTAGTTGTCCTGACGCTAACCCTAGTTGTCCTGACGCTAACCCTAGTTGTCCTGACGCTAACCCTACTTGTCCTGATGCTAACCCTACGTGTCCTGACGCTAACCCTACTTGTCCTGACGCTAACCCTAGTTGTCCTGACGCTAACCCGAGTAGTCCTGACGCTAACCCGAGTTGCCCTGACGCTAACCCGAGTTTTCCTGACGCTAACCCGAGTTGTCCTGACGCTAACCCGAGTTGTCCTGACGCTAACCCGAGTTGTCCTCACGCTAACCCGAGTTGCCCTGACGCTAACCCGAGTTGTCCTGACGCTAACCCGAGTTGTCCTGACGCTAACCCGAGTTGTCCTGACGCTAACCCGAGTTGTCCTGACGCTAACCCGAGTAGTCCTGATGCTAACTCGAGTTGTTCTGACGCTAACCCGAGTTGTCCTGACGCTAACCCTAGTTGTCCTGACGCTAACCCTAGTTGTCCTGACGCTAACCCTAGTTGTCCTGACGCTAACCCTAGTTGTCTTGACGCTAACCCTATTTGTCCTGACGCTAACCCTAGTTGTCCTGACGCTAACCCTAGTTGTCCTGACGCTAACCCTACTTGTCCTGACGCTAACCCTACTTGTCCTGACGCTAACCCTACTTGTCCTGACGCTAACCCTACTTGTCCTGACGCTAACCCTAGTTGTCCTGACGCTAACCCTAGTTGTCCTCACGCTAATCCTACTTGTCCTGACGCTAACCCTAGTTGTCCTGACGCTAACCCTACTTGTCCTGACGCTAGCCCTACTTCTCCTGACGCTAACCCTAGTTGTCCTGACGCTAACCCTAGTTGTCCTGATGCTAACCCTACTTGTCCTGACGCTAACCCTTGTTGTCCTGACGCTAACCCTAGTTGTCCTGACGCTAACCCTAGTTGTCCTGACGCTAACCCTAGTTGTCCTGACGCTAACCCTAGTTGTCCTGACGCTAATCCTAGTTGTCCTGACGCTAACCCTAGTTGTCCTGACGCTATCCCTAGTTGTCCTGACGCTAACCCTAGTTGTCCTGACGCTAACCCTAGTTGTCCTGACGCTAACCCTACTTGTCCTGACGCTAACCCTACTTGTCCTGACGCTAACCCTAGTTGTCCTCACGCTAACCCTACTTGTCCTGACGCTAGCCCTACTTGTCCTGACGCTAACCCTACTTGTCGTGACGCTAACCCTAGTTGTCCTGACGCTAACCCTAGTTGTCCTGACGCTAACCCTACTTGTCCTGACGCTAACCCTAGTTGTCCTGACGCTAACCCTAGTTGTCCTGACGCTAACCCTAGTTGTCCTGACGCTAACCCTAGTTGTCCTGACGCTAATCCTAGTTGTCCTGATGCTAACCCTAGTTGTCCTGACGCTAACCCTAGTTGTCCTGACGCTAACCCTAGTTGTCCTGACGCTATCCCTAGTTGTCCTGACGCTAACCCTACTTGTCCTGACGCTAACCCTAGTTGTCCTGACGCTAACCCTAGTTGTCCTGACGCTAACCCTACTTGTCCTGACGCTAACCCTAGTTGTCCTGACGCTAACCCTACTTGTCCTGACTCTTACCCTAGTTGTCCTGACGCTAACCCTAGTTGTCCTGACGCTAACCCTACTTGTCCTGATGCTAACCCTAGTTGTCCTGACGCTAACCCGAGTTGTCCTGACGCTAACCCGAGTTGTCCTGACGCTAACCCGAGTTGCCCTGACGCTAACCCGAGTTGTCCTGACGCTAACCCGAGTTGTCCTGACGCTAACCCGAGTTGTCCTGACGCTAACCCGAGTTGTCCTGACGCTAACCCGAGTTGTCCTGGCGCTAACCCGAGTTGTCCTGACGCTAACCCTAATTGTCCTGACGCTAACCCGAGTTGTCCTGACGCTAACCCTAGTTGTCCTGACGCTAACCCTAGTTGTCCTGACGCTAACCCTAGTTGTCCTGATGCTAACCCTAGTTGTCCTGAAGCTAACCCTACTTGTCATGACGCTAACCCTAGTTGTCCTGACGCTAACCCTAGCTGTCCTGACGCGAACTCTACTTGTCCTGACGCTAACCCTAGTTGTCCTGACGCTATCCCTAGTTGTCCTGACGCTAACCCTACTTGTCCTGACGCTAACCCTAGTTGTCCTGACGCTAACCCTAGTTGTCCTGACGCTAACCCTAGTTGTCCTGACGCTAACCCTAGTTGTCCTGACGCTAACCCTAGTTGTCCTGACGCTAACCCTAGTTGTCTTGACGCTAACCCTAGTTGTCCTGACGCTAACCCTAGTTGTCCTGACGCTAACCCTAGTTGTCTTGACGCTAACCCTAGTTGTCCTGACGCTAACCCTAGTTGTCCTGACGCTAACCCTAGTTGTCCTGACGCTAACCCTACTTGTCCTGATGCTAACCCTACGTGTCCTGACGCTAACCCTACTTGTCCTGACGCTAACCCTAGTTGTCCTGACGCTAACCCGAGTAGTCCTGACGCTAACCCGAGTTGCCCTGACGCTAACCCGAGTTTTCCTGACGCTAACCCGAGTTGTCCTGACGCTAACCCGAGTTGTCCTGACGCTAACCCGAGTTGTCCTCACGCTAACCCGAGTTGCCCTGACGCTAACCCGAGTTGTCCTGACGCTAACCCGAGTTGTCCTGACGCTAACCCGAGTTGTCCTGACGCTAACCCGAGTTGTCCTGACGCTAACCCGAGTAGTCCTGACGCTAACTCGAGTTGTTCTGACGCTAACCCGAGTTGTCCTGACGCTAACCCTAGTTGTCCTGACGCTAACCCTAGTTGTCCTGACGCTAACCCTAGTTGTCCTGACGCTAACCCTAGTTGTCTTGACGCTAACCCTATTTGTCCTGACGCTAACCCTAGTTGTCCTGACGCTAACCCTAGTTGTCCTGACGCTAACCCTACTTGTCCTGACGCTAACCCTACTTGTCCTGACGCTAACCCTACTTGTCCTGACGCTAACCCTACTTGTCCTGACGCTAACCCTACTTGTCCTGACGCTAACCCTAGTTGTCCTGACGCTAACCCTAGTTGTCCTCACGCTAATCCTACTTGTCCTGACGCTAACCCTAGTTGTCCTGACGCTAACCCTACTTGTCCTGACGCTAGCCCTACTTCTCCTGACGCTAACCCTAGTTGTCCTGACGCTAACCCTAGTTGTCCTGACGCTAACCCTACTTGTCCTGACGCTAACCCTTGTTGTCCTGACGCTAACCCTAGTTGTCCTGACGCTAACCCTAGTTGTCCTGACGCTAACCCTAGTTGTCCTGACGCTAACCCTAGTTGTCCTGACGCTAATCCTAGTTGTCCTGACGCTAACCCTAGTTGTCCTGACGCTATCCCTAGTTGTCCTGACGCTAACCCTAGTTGTCCTGACGCTAACCCTAGTTGTCCTGACGCTAACCCTACTTGTCCTGACGCTAACCCTACTTGTCCTGACGCTAACCCTAGTTGTCCTCACGCTAACCCTACTTGTCCTGACGCTAGCCCTACTTGTCCTGACGCTAACCCTACTTGTCGTGACACTAACCCTAGTTGTCCTGACGCTAACCCTAGTTGTCCTGACGCTAACCCTAGTTGTCCTGACGCTAACCCTAGTTGTCCTGACGCTAACCCTAGTTGTCCTGACGCTAACCCTAGTTGTCCTGATGCTAATCCTAGTTGTCCTGATGCTAACCCTAGTTGTCCTGACGCTAACCCTAGTTGTCCTGACGCTAACCCTAGTTGTCCTGACGCTATCCCTAGTTGTCCTGACGCTAACCCTACTTGTCCTGACGCTAACCCTAGTTGTCCTGACGCTAACCCTAGTTGTCCTGACGCTAACCCTACTTGTCCTGACGCTAACCCTAGTTGTCCTGACGCTAACCCTAGTTGTCCTGACGCTAACCCTAGTTGTCCTGATGCTAACCCTAGTTGTCCTGAAGCTAACCCTACTTGTCATGACGCTAACCCTAGTTGTCCTGACGCTAACCCTAGCTGTCCTGACGCGAACTCTACTTGTCCTGACGCTAACCCTAGTTGTCCTGACGCTATCCCTAGTTGTCCTGACGCTAACCCTACTTGTCCTGACGCTAACCCTAGTTGTCCTGACGCTAACCCTAGTTGTCCTGACGCTAACCCTAGTTGTCCTGACGCTAACCCTAGTTGTCCTGACGCTAACCCTAGTTGTCCTGACGCTAACCCTAGTTGTCTTGACGCTAACCCTAGTTGTCCTGACGCTAACCCTAGTTGTCCTGACGCTAACCCTAGTTGTCTTGACGCTAACCCTAGTTGTCCTGACGCTAACCCTAGTTGTCCTGACGCTAACCCTAGTTGTCCTGACGCTAACCCTACTTGTCCTGATGCTAACCCTACGTGTCCTGACGCTAACCCTACTTGTCCTGACGCTAACCCTAGTTGTCCTGACGCTAACCCGAGTAGTCCTGACGCTAACCCGAGTTGCCCTGACGCTAACCCGAGTTTTCCTGACGCTAACCCGAGTTGTCCTGACGCTAACCCGAGTTGTCCTGACGCTAACCCGAGTTGTCCTCACGCTAACCCGAGTTGCCCTGACGCTAACCCGAGTTGTCCTGACGCTAACCCGAGTTGTCCTGACGCTAACCCGAGTTGTCCTGACGCTAACCCGAGTTGTCCTGACGCTAACCCGAGTAGTCCTGACGCTAACTCGAGTTGTTCTGACGCTAACCCGAGTTGTCCTGACGCTAACCCTAGTTGTCCTGACGCTAACCCTAGTTGTCCTGACGCTAACCCTAGTTGTCCTGACGCTAACCCTAGTTGTCTTGACGCTAACCCTATTTGTCCTGACGCTAACCCTAGTTGTCCTGACGCTAACCCTAGTTGTCCTGACGCTAACCCTACTTGTCCTGACGCTAACCCTACTTGTCCTGACGCTAACCCTACTTGTCCTGACGCTAACCCTACTTGTCCTGACGCTAACCCTACTTGTCCTGACGCTAACCCTAGTTGTCCTGACGCTAACCCTAGTTGTCCTCACGCTAATCCTACTTGTCCTGACGCTAACCCTAGTTGTCCTGACGCTAACCCTACTTGTCCTGACGCTAGCCCTACTTCTCCTGACGCTAACCCTAGTTGTCCTGACGCTAACCCTAGTTGTCCTGACGCTAACCCTACTTGTCCTGACGCTAACCCTTGTTGTCCTGACGCTAACCCTAGTTGTCCTGACGCTAACCCTAGTTGTCCTGACGCTAACCCTAGTTGTCCTGACGCTAACCCTAGTTGTCCTGACGCTAATCCTAGTTGTCCTGACGCTAACCCTAGTTGTCCTGACGCTATCCCTAGTTGTCCTGACGCTAACCCTAGTTGTCCTGACGCTAACCCTAGTTGTCCTGACGCTAACCCTACTTGTCCTGACGCTAACCCTACTTGTCCTGACGCTAACCCTAGTTGTCCTCACGCTAACCCTACTTGTCCTGACGCTAGCCCTACTTGTCCTGACGCTAACCCTACTTGTCGTGACACTAACCCTAGTTGTCCTGACGCTAACCCTAGTTGTCCTGACGCTAACCCTAGTTGTCCTGACGCTAACCCTAGTTGTCCTGACGCTAACCCTAGTTGTCCTGACGCTAACCCTAGTTGTCCTGATGCTAATCCTAGTTGTCCTGATGCTAACCCTAGTTGTCCTGACGCTAACCCTAGTTGTCCTGACGCTAACCCTAGTTGTCCTGACGCTATCCCTAGTTGTCCTGACGCTAACCCTACTTGTCCTGACGCTAACCCTAGTTGTCCTGAAGCTAACCCTAGTTGTCCTGACGCTAACCCTACTTGTCCTGACGCTAACCCTAGTTGTCCTGACGCTAACCCTACTTGTCCTGACTCTTACCCTAGTTGTCCTGACGCTAACCCTAGTTGTCCTGACGCTAACCCTACTTGTCCTGATGCTAACCCTAGTTGTCCTGACGCTAACCCGAGTTGTCCTGACGCTAACCCGAGTTGTCCTGACGCTAACCCGAGTTGCCCTGACGCTAACCCGAGTTGTCCTGACGCTAACCCGAGTTGTCCTGACGCTAACCCGAGTTGTCCTGACGCTAACCCGAGTTGTCCTGACGCTAACCCGAGTTGTCCTGACGCTAACCCGAGTTGTCCTGGCGCTAACCCGAGTTGTCCTGACGCTAACCCTAATTGTCCTGACGCTAACCCGAGTTGTCCTGACGCTAACCCTAGTTGTCCTGACGCTAACCCTAGTTGTCCTGACGCTAACCCTAGTTGTCCTGATGCTAACCCTAGTTGTCCTGAAGCTAACCCTACTTGTCATGACGCTAACCCTAGTTGTCCTGACGCTAACCCTAGCTGTCCTGACGCGAACTCTACTTGTCCTGACGCTAACCCTAGTTGTCCTGACGCTATCCCTAGTTGTCCTGACGCTAACCCTACTTGTCCTGACGCTAACCCTAGTTGTCCTGACGCTAACCCTAGTTGTCCTGACGCTAACCCTAGTTGTCCTGACGCTAACCCTACTTGTCCTGACGCTAACCCTAGTTGTCCTGACGCTAACCCTAGTTGTCCTGACGCTAACCCTAGTTGTCCTGACGCTAACCCTACTTGTCCTGACGCTAACCCTAGTTGTCCTGACGCTAACCCGAGTTGTCCTGACGCTAACCCGAGTTGTCCTGACGCTAACCCTAGTTGTCCTGACGCTAACCCGAGTTGTCCTGACGCTAACCCGAGTTGTCCTGACGCTAACCCTAGTTGTCCTGACGCTAACCCTAGTTGTCCTGACGCTAACCCGAGTTGTCCTGACGCTAACCCGAGTTGTCCTGACGCTAACCCGAGTTGTCCTGACGCTAACCCGAGTTGCCCTGACGCTAACCCGAGTTGTCCTGACGCTAACCCGAGTTGTCCTGACGCTAACCCGAGTTGTCCTGACGCTAACCCGAGTTGTCCTGACGCTAACCCGAGTTGTCCTGGCGCTAACCCGAGTTGTCCTGACGCTAACCCCAATTGTCCTGACGCTAACCCGAGTTGTCCTGACGCTAACCCTAGTTGTCCTGACGCTAACCCTACTTGTCCTGACGCTAATCCTAGTTGTCCTGACGCTAGCCCTAGTTGTCCTGACGCTAACCCGAGTAGTCCTGACGCTAACCCGAGTTGCCCTGACGCTAACCCGAGTTTTCCTGACGCTAACCCGAGTTGTCCTGACGCTAACCCGAGTTGTCCTGACGCTAACCCGAGTTGTCCTGACGCTAACCCGAGTTGCCCTGACGCTAACCCGAGTTGTCCTGACGCTAACCCGAGTTGTCCTGACGCTAACCCGAGTTGTCCTGATGCTAACCCTAGTTGTCCTGACTCTAATCCTAGTTGTCCTGACGCTAACCCTAGTTGTCCTGACGCTAACCCTAGTTGTCCTGACGCTAACCCTAGTTGTCCTGACGCTAACCCTAGTTGTCCTGACGCTAACCCTAGTTGTCCTGACGCTAACCCTACTTGTCCTGACGCTAACCCTACGTGTCCTGACGCTAACCCTACTTGTCCTGACGCTAACCCTAGTTGTCCTGACGCTAACCCGAGTAGTCCTGACGCTAACCCGAGTTGCCCTGACGCTAACCCGAGTTTTCCTGACGCTAACCCGAGTTGTCCTGACGCTAACCCGAGTTGTCCTGACGCTAACCCGAGTTGTCCTCACGCTAACCCGAGTTGCCCTGACGCTAACCCGAGTTGTCCTGACGCTAACCCGAGTTGTCCTGACGCTAACCCGAGTTGTCCTGACGCTAACCCGAGTTGTCCTGACGCTAACCCGAGTAGTCCTGACGCTAACTCGAGTTGTTCTGACGCTAACCCGAGTTGTCCTGACGCTAACCCTAGTTGTCCTGACGCTAACCCTAGTTGTCCTGACGCTAACCCTAGTTGTCCTGACGCTAACCCTAGTTGTCTTGACGCTAACCCTATTTGTCCTGACGCTAACCCTACTTGTCCTGACGCTAACCCTAGTTGTCCTGACGCTAACCCTACTTGTCCTGACGCTAACCCTACTTGTCCTGACGCTAACCTTACTTGTCCTGACGCTAACCCTACTTGTCCTGACGCTAACCCTACTTGTCCTGACGCTAACCCTACTTGTCCTGACGCTAACCCTAGTTGTCCTGACGCTAACCCTAGTTGTCCTCACGCTAACCCTACTTGTCCTGACGCTAACCCTAGTTGTCCTGACGCTAACCCTACTTGTCCTGACGCTAGCCCTACTTCTCCTGACGCTAACCCTAGTTGTCCTGACGCTAACCCTAGTTGTCCTGACGCTAACCCTACTTGTCCTGACGCTAACCCTTGTTGTCCTGACGCTAACCCTAGTTGTCCTGACGCTAACCCTAGTTGTCCTGACGCTAACCCTAGTTGTCCTGACGCTAACCCTAGTTGTCCTGACGCTAATCCTAGTTGTCCTGACGCTAACCCTAGTTGTCCTGACGCTATCCCTAGTTGTCCTGACGCTAACCCTAGTTGTCCTGACGCTAACCCTAGTTGTCCTGACGCTAACCCTACTTGTCCTGACGCTAACCCTACTTGTCCTGACGCTAACCCTACTTGTCCTCACGCTAACCCTACTTGTCCTGACGCTAGCCCTACTTGTCCTGACGCTAACCCTACTTGTCGTGACGCTAACCCTAGTTGTCCTGACGCTAACCCTAGTTGTCCTGACGCTAACCCTACTTGTCCTGACGCTAACCCTAGTTGTCCTGACGCTAACCCTAGTTGTCCTGACGCTAACCCTAGTTGTCCTGACGCTAACCCTAGTTGTCCTGACGCTAATCCTAGTTGTCCTGATGCTAACCCTAGTTGTCCTGACGCTAACCCTAGTTGTCCTGACGCTAACCCTAGTTGTCCTGACGCTATCCCTAGTTGTCCTGACGCTAACCCTACTTGTCCTGACGCTAACCCTAGTTGTCCTGACGCTAACCCTAGTTGTCCTGACGCTAACCCTACTTGTCCTGACGCTAACCCTAGTTGTCCTGACGCTAACCCTACTTGTCCTGACTCTTACCCTAGTTGTCCTGACGCTAACCCTAGTTGTCCTGACGCTAACCCTACTTGTCCTGATGCTAATCCTAGTTGTCCTGACGCTAACCCTAGTTGTCCTGACGCTAACCCTAGTTGTCCTGACGCTAACCCGAGTTTTCCTGACGCTAACCCGAGTTGTCCTGACGCTAACCCTAGTTGTCCTGACGCTAACCCGAGTTGTCCTGACGCTAACCCGAGTTGCCCTGACGCTAACCCGAGTTGTCCTGACGCTAACCCGAGTTGCCCTGACGCTAACCCGAGTAGTCCTGACGCTAACTCGAGTTGTCCTGACGCTAACCCGAGTTTTCCTGACGCTAACCCGAGTTGTCCTGATGCTAACCCGAGTTGTCCTGACTCTAACCCGAGTTGTCCTGACGCTAACCCTAGTTGTCCTGACGCTAACCCGAGTTGTCCTGACGCTAACCCTAGTTGTCCTGACGCTAACCCTACTTGTCCTGACGCTAACCCTAGTTGTCCTGACGCTAACCCTACTTGTCCTGACGCTAACCCTACTTGTCCTGACGCTAACCCTACTTGTCCTGACGCTAACCCTACTTGTCCTGACGCTAACCCTAGTTGTCCTGACGCTAACCCTACTTGTCCTGACGCTAACCCTACTTGTCCTGACGCTAACCCTACTTGTCCTGACGCTAACCCTACTTGTCCTGACGATAACCCTAGTTGTCCTGACGCTAACCCTAGTTGTCCTGACGCTAACCCTAGTTGTCCTGACGCTAACCCTACTTGTCCTGACGCTAACCCTACTTGTCCTGACACTTACCCTAGTTGTCCTGACGCTAACCCTAGTTGTCCTGACGCTAACCCTAGTTGTCCTGACGCTAACCCTACTTGTCCTGACGCTAACCCTAGTTGTCCTGACGCTAACTTTAGTTGTCCTGACGCTAACTCTACTTGTCCTGACGCTAACCCTAGTTGTCCTGACGCTAACCCTACTTGTCCTGATGCTAACCCTACTTGTCCTGACGCTAACCCTAGTTGTCCTGACGCTAACCCTAGTTGTCCTGATGCTAACCCTAGTTGTACTGACGCTAACCCTAGTTGTCCTGACGCTAACCCTAGTTGTCCTGACGCTAACCCTAGTTGTCCTGACGCTAACCCTACTTGTCCTGACGCTAACCCTACTTGTCCTGACGCTAACCCTACTTGTCCTGACGCTAACCCTAGTTGTCCTGACGCTAACCCTACTTGTCCTGACGCTAACCCTACTTGTCCTGACGCTAACCCTACTTGTCCTGACGCTAACCCTAGTTGTCCTGACGCTAACCCTAGTTGTCCTGACGCTAACCCTAGTTGTACTGACCCTAACCCTAGTTGTCTTGACGCTAACCCTAGTTGTCCTGACGCTAACCCTAGTTGTCCTGACGCTAACCCTAGTTGTCCTGACGCTAACCCTACTTGTCCTGACGCTAACCCTACTTGTCCTGACGCTAACCCTAGTTGTCCTGACGCTAACCCTAGTTGTCCTGACGCTAACCCTAGTTGTCCTGACGCTAACCCTACTTGTCCTGACGCTAACCCTAGTTGTCCTGACGCTAACCCTAGTTGTCCTGACGCTAACCCTAGTTGTCCTGACGCTAACCCTAGTTGTCCTGACGCTAACCCTATTTGTCCTGACGCTAACCCTAGTTGTCCTGACTCTAATCCTAGTTGTCCTGACGCTAACCCTAGTTGTCCTGACGCTAACCCTACTTGTCCTGACGCTAACCCTACTTGTCCTGACGCTAACCCTACTTGTCCTGACGCTAACCCTACTTGTCCTGACGCTAACCCTAGTTGTCCTGACTCTAACCCTAGTTGTCCTGATGCTAATCCTAGTTGTCCTGACGCTAACCCTAGTTGTCCTGACGCTAACCCTAGTTGTCCTGACGCTAACCCTAGTTGTCCTGACGCTAACCCTACTTGTCCTGACGCTAACCCTACTTGTCCTGACGCTAACCCTAGTTGTCCTGACGCTAACCCTAGTTGTCCTGACGCTAACCCTAGTTGTCCTGACGCTAACCCTAGTTGTCCTGACGCTAACCCTAGTTGTCCTGACGCTAACCCTACTTGTCCTGACGCTAACCCTACTTGTCCTGACGCTAGCCCTACTTGTCCTGACGCTAACAGTACTTGTCCTGACGCTAACCCTACTTGTCCTGACGCTAACCCTAGTTGTCCTAACGCTAACCCTAGTTGTCCTGATGCTAACCCTAGTTGTCCTGACGCTAACCCTAGTTGTCCTGATGCTAACCCTAGATGTCCTGACGCTAACCCTAGTTGTCCTGACGCTAATCCTAGTTGTCCTGACGCTAACCCTAGTTGTCCTGACGCTATCCCTAGTTGTCCTGACGCTAACCCTAGTTGTCCTGACGCTAACCCTAGTTGTCCTGACGCTAACCCTACTTGTCCTGACGCTAACCCTACTTGTCCTGACGCTAACCCTAGTTGTCCTCACGCTAACCCTACTTGTCCTGACGCTAGCCCTACTTGTCCTGACGCTAACCCTACTTGTCGTGACGCTAACCCTAGTTGTCCTGACGCTAACCCTAGTTGTCCTGACGCTAACCCTACTTGTCCTGACGCTAACCCTAGTTGTCCTGACGCTAACCCTAGTTGTCCTGACGCTAACCCTAGTTGTCCTGACGCTAACCCTAGTTGTCCTGACGCTAATCCTAGTTGTCCTGATGCTAACCCTAGTTGTCCTGACGCTAACCCTAGTTGTCCTGACGCTAACCCTAGTTGTCCTGACGCTATCCCTAGTTGTCCTGACGCTAACCCTACTTGTCCTGACGCTAACCCTAGTTGTCCTGACGCTAACCCTAGTTGTCCTGACGCTAACCCTACTTGTCCTGACGCTAACCCTAGTTGTCCTGACGCTAACCCTACTTGTCCTGACTCTTACCCTAGTTGTCCTGACGCTAACCCTAGTTGTCCTGACGCTAACGCTACTTGTCCTGATGCTAATCCTAGTTGTCCTGACGCTAACCCTAGTTGTCCTGACGCTAACCCTAGTTGTCCTGACGCTAACCCGAGTTTTCCTGATGCTAACCCGAGTTGTCCTGACGCTAACCCTAGTTGTCCTGACGCTAACCCGAGTTGTCCTGACGCTAACCCGAGTTGCCCTGACGCTAACCCGAGTTGTCCTGACGCTAACCCGAGTTGCCCTGACGCTAACCCGAGTAGTCCTGACGCTAACTCGAGTTGTCCTGACGCTAACCCGAGTTTTCCTGACGCTAACCCGAGTTGTCCTGATGCTAACCCGAGTTGTCCTGACTCTAACCCGAGTTGTCCTGACGCTAACCCTAGTTGTCCTGACGCTAACCCTACTTGTCCTGACGCTAACCCTAGTTGTCCTGACGCTAACCCTAGTTGTCCTGACGCTAACCCTACTTGTCCTGACGCAAACCCTACTTGTCCTGACGCTAACCCTACTTGTCCTGACGCTAACCCTACTTGTCCTGACGCTAACCCTACTTGTCCTGACGCTAACCCTAGTTGTCCTGACGCTAACCCTAGTTGTCCTGACGCTAACCCTAGTTGTCCTGACGCTAACCCTACTTGTCCTGACGCTAACCCTACTTGTCCTGACGATAACCCTAGTTGTCCTGACGCTAACCCTAGTTGTCCTGACGCTAACCCTAGTTGTCCTGACGCTAACCCTACTTGTCCTGACGCTAACCCTACTTGTCCTGACACTTACCCTAGTTGTCCTGACGCTAACCCTAGTTGTCCTGACGCTAACCCTAGTTGTCCTGACGCTAACCCTACTTGTCCTGACGCTAACCCTAGTTGTCCTGACGCTAACTTTAGTTGTCCTGACGCTAACTCTACTTGTCCTGACGCTAACCCTAGTTGTCCTGACGCTAACCCTACTTGTCCTGATGCTAACCCTACTTGTCCTGACGCTAACCCTAGTTGTCCTGACGCTAACCCTTGTTGTCCTGATGCTAACCCTAGTTGTACTGACGCTAACCCTAGTTGTCCTGACGCTAACCCTAGTTGTCCTGACGCTAACCCTAGTTGTCCTGACGCTAACCCTACTTGTCCTGACGCTAACCCTACTTGTCCTGACGCTAACCCTAGTTGTCCTGACGCTAACCCTACTTGTCCTGACGCTAACCCTACTTGTCCTGACGCTAACCCTACTTGTCCTGACGCTAACCCTAGTTGTCCTGACGCTAACCCTAGTTGTCCTGACGCTAACCCTAGTTGTACTGACCCTAACCCTAGTTGTCTTGACGCTAACCCTAGTTGTCCTGACGCTAACCCTAGTTGTCCTGACGCTAACCCTAGTTGTCCTGACGCTAACCCTACTTGTCCTGACGCTAACCCTACTTGTCCTGACGCTAACCCTAGTTGTCCTGACGCTAACCCTAGTTGTCCTGACGCTAACCCTAGTTGTCCTGACGCTAACCCTAGTTGTCCTGACGCTAACCCTAGTTGTCCTGACGCTAACCCTACTTGTCCTGACGCTAACCCTAGTTGTCCTGACGCTAACCCTAGTTGTCCTGACGCTAACCCTAGTTGTCCTGACGCTAACCCTAGTTGTCCTGACTCTAATCCTAGTTGTCCTGACGCTAACCCTAGTTGTCCTGACGCTAACCCTAGTTGTCCTGACGCTAACCCTAGTTGTCCTGACGCTAACCCTACTTGTCCTGACGCTAACCCTACTTGTCCTGACGCTAACCCTACTTGTCCTGACGCTAACCCTACTTGTCCTGACGCTAACCCTAGTTGTCCTGACTCTAACCCTAGTTGTCCTGATGCTAATCCTAGTTGTCCTGACGCTAACCCTAGTTGTCCTGACGCTAACCCTAGTTGTCCTGACGCTAACCCTAGTTGTCCTGACGCTAACCCTACTTGTCCTGACGCTAACCCTACTTGTCCTGACGCTAACCCTAGTTGTCCTGACGCTAACCCTAGTTGTCCTGACGCTAACCCTAGTTGTCCTGACGCTAACCCTAGTTGTCCTGACGCTAACCCTAGTTGTCCTGACGCTAACCCTACTTGTCCTGACGCTAACCCTACTTGTCCTGACGCTAGCCCTACTTGTCCTGACGCTAACAGTACTTGTCCTGACGCTAACCCTACTTGTCCTGACGCTAACCCTAGTTGTCCTAACGCTAACCCTAGTTGTCCTGATGCTAACCCTAGTTGTCCTGACGCTAACCCTAGTTGTCCTGATGCTAACCCTAGATGTCCTGACGCTAACCCTAGTTGTCCTGACGCTAACCCTACTTGTCCTGACGCTAACCCTACTTGTCCTGACGCTAACCCTAGTTGTCCTGATGCTAACCCTACTTGTCCTAACGCTAACCCTACTTGTCCTGACGCTAACCCTACTTGTCCTGACGCTAACCCTACTTGTCCTGACGCTAACCCTAGTTGTCCTGACGCTAACTCTAGTTGTCCTGACGCTAACCCTAGTTGTCCTGACGCTAACCCTAGTTGTACTGACGCTAACCCTAGTTGTCTTGACGCTAACCCTAGTTGTCCTGACGCTAACCCTAGTTGTCCTGACGCTAACCCTACTTGTCCTGACGCTAACCCTAGTTGTCCTGACGCTAACCCTAGTTGTCCTGACGCTAACCCTAGTTGTCCTGACGCTAACCCTACTTGTCCTGACGCTAACCCTAGTTGTCCTGACGCTAACCCTAGTTGTCATGACGCTAACCCTAGTTGTCCTGACGCTAATCCTAGTTGTCCTGACGCTAACCCTAGTTGTCCTGACGCTAACCCTAGTTGTCCTGACGCTAACCCTAGTTGTCCTGACGCTAACCCTACTTGTCCTGACGCTAACCCTAGTTGTCCTGACGCTAACCCTAGTTGTCCTGACGCTAACCCTACTTGTCCTGACGCTAACCCTAGTTGTCCTGACGCTAACCCTAGTTGTCCTGACTCTAACCCTAGTTGTCCTGACGCTAACCCTACTTGTCCTGACGCTAACCCTAGTTGTCCTGACGCTAACCCGAGTTGTCCTGACACTAACCCGAGTTGTCCTGACGCTAACCCTAGTTGTCCTGACGCTAACCCGAGTTGTCCTGACGCTAACCCGAGTTGTCCTGACGCTAACCCTAGTTGTCCTGACGCTAACCCTAGTTGTCCTGACGCTAACCCTAGTTGTCCTGACGCTAACCCTAGTTGTCCTGACTCTAATCCTAGTTGCCCTGACGCTAACCCTAGTTGTCCTGACGCTAACCCTAGTTGTCCTGACGCTAACCCTAGTTGTCCTGACGCTAACCCTACTTGTCCTGACGCTAACCCTAGTTGTCCTGACGCTAACCCTACTTGTCCTGACGCTAACCCTAGTTGTCCTGACGCTAACCCTAGTTGTCCTGACGCTAACCCTAGTTGTCCTGACGCTAACCCTACTTGTCCTGACGCTAACCCTAGTTGTCCTGACGCTAACCCTAGTTGTCCTGACGCTAACCCTAGTTGTCCTGAAGCTAACCCTAGATGTCCTGACGCTAACCCTAGTTGTCCTGATGCTAACCCTACTTGTCCTGACGCTAACCCTACTTGTCCTGACGCTAACCCTAGTTGTGCTGATGCTAACCCTACTTGTCCTAACGCTAACCCTACTTGTCCTGAGGCTAACCCTACTTGTCCTGAGGCTAACCCTACTTGTCCTGACGCTAACCCTAGTTGTCCTGACGCTAACCCTAGTTATCCTGACGCTAACCCTAGTTGTACTGACGCTAACCCTAGTTGTCTTGACGCTAACCCTAGTTGTCCTGACGCTAACCCTAGTTGTCCTGACGCTAACCCTAGTTGTCCTGACACTAACCCTACTTGTCCTGACGCTAACCCTAGTTGTCCTGACGCTAACCCTAGTTGTCCTGACGCTAGCCCTACTTGTCCTGACGCTAACCCTACTTGTCGTGACGCTAACCCTAGTTGTCCTGACGCTAACCCTAGTTGTCCTGACGCTAACCCTACTTGTCCTGACGCTAACCCTAGTTGTCCTGACGCTAACCCTAGTTGTCCTGACGCTAACCCTAGTTGTCCTGACGCTAACCCTAGTTGTCCTGACGCTAATCCTAGTTGTCCTGACGCTAACCCTAGTTGTCCTGACGCTAACCCTAGTTGTCCTGACGCTAACCCTAGTTGTCCTGACGCTATCCCTAGTTGTCCTGACGCTAACCCTACTTGTCCTGACGCTAACCCTAGTTGTCCTGACGCTAACCCTAGTTGTCCTGACGCTAACCCTACTTGTCCTGACGCTAACCCTAGTTGTCCTGACGCTAACCCTACTTGTCCTGACTCTTACCCTAGTTGTCCTGACGCTAACCCTAGTTGTCCTGACGCTAACCCTACTTGTCCTGATGCTAATCCTAGTTGTCCTGACGCTAACCCTAGTTGTCCTGACGCTAACCCTAGTTGTCCTGACGCTAACCCGAGTTTTCCTGACGCTAACCCGAGTTGTCCTGACGCTAACCCTAGTTGTCCTGACGCTAACCCGAGTTGTCCTGACGCTAACCCGAGTTGCCCTGACGCTAACCCGAGTTGTCCTGACGCTAACCCGAGTTGCCCGGACGCTAACCCGAGTAGTCCTGACGCTAACTCGAGTTGTCCTGACGCTAACCCGAGTTTTCCTGACGCTAACCCGAGTTGTCCTGATGCTAACCCGAGTTGTCCTGACTCTAACCCGAGTTGTCCTGACGCTAACCCTAGTTGTCCTGACGCTAACCCTACTTGTCCTGACGCTAACCCTAGTTGTCCTGACGCTAACCCTAGTTGTCCTGACGCTAACCCTACTTGTCCTGACGCAAACCCTACTTGTCCTGACGCTAACCCTACTTGTCCTGACGCTAACCCTACTTGTCCTGACGCTAACCCTACTTGTCCTGACGCTAACCCTAGTTGTCCTGACGCTAACCCTAGTTGTCCTGACGCTAACCCTAGTTGTCCTGACGCTAACCCTACTTGTCCTGACGCTAACCCTACTTGTCCTGACGATAACCCTAGTTGTCCTGACGCTAACCCTAGTTGTCCTGACGCTAACCCTAGTTGTCCTGACGCTAAACCTACTTGTCCTGACGCTAACCCTACTTGTCCTGACGCTTACCCTAGTTGTCCTGACGCTAACCCTAGTTGTCCTGACGCTAACCCTAGTTGTCCTGACGCTAACCCTACTTGTCCTGACGCTAACCCTAGTTGTCCTGACGCTAACTTTAGTTGTCCTGACGCTAACTCTACTTGTCCTGACGCTAACCCTAGTTGTCCTGACGCTAACCCTACTTGTCCTGATGCTAACCCTACTTGTCCTGACGCTAACCCTAGTTGTCCTGACGCTAACCCTAGTTGTCCTGATGCTAACCCTAGTTGTACTGACGCTAACCCTAGTTGTCTTGACGCTAACCCTAGTTGTCCTGACGCTAACCCTAGTTGTCCTGACGCTAACCCTAGTTGTCCTGACGCTAACCCTACTTGTCCTGACGCTAACCCTACTTGTCCTGACGCTAACCCTACTTGTCCTGACGCTAACCCTAGTTGTCCTGACGCTAACCCTACTTGTCCTGACGCTAACCCTACTTGTCCTGACGCTAACCCTACTTGTCCTGACGCTAACCCTAGTTGTCCTGACGCTAACCCTAGTTGTCCTGACGCTAACCCTAGTTGTACTGACCCTAACCCTAGTTGTCTTGACGCTAACCCTAGTTGTCCTGACGCTAACCCTAGTTGTCCTGACGCTAACCCTAGTTGTCCTGACGCTAACCCTACTTGTCCTGACGCTAACCCTACTTGTCCTGACGCTAACCCTAGTTGTCCTGACGCTAACCCTAGTTGTCCTGACGCTAACCCTAGTTGTCCTGACGCTAACCCTAGTTGTCCTGACGCTAACCCTAGTTGTCCTGACGCTAACCCTAGTTGTCCTGACGCTAACCCTACTTGTCCTGACGCTAACCCTAGTTGTCCTGACGCTAACCCTAGTTGTCCTGACGCTAACCCTAGTTGTCCTGACGCTAACCCTAGTTGTCCTGACTCTAATCCTAGTTGTCCTGACGCTAACCCTAGTTGTCCTGACGCTAACCCTAGTTGTCCTGACGCTAACCCTAGTTGTCCTGACGCTAACCCTACTTGTCCTGACGCTAACCCTACTTGTCCTGACGCTAACCCTACTTGTCCTGACGCTAACCCTACTTGTCCTGACGCTAACCCTAGTTGTCCTGACTCTAACCCTAGTTGTCCTGATGCTAATCCTAGTTGTCCTGACGCTAACCCTAGTTGTCCTGACGCTAACCCTAGTTGTCCTGACGCTAACCCTAGTT